>NW_012104043.1:373063-391777 GCF_000951045.1 Mandrillus leucophaeus
GGCGTCGGGGAACCGCAGCCTCAGCTATTGCGCCCCTGCCCGGACGCCACGCCCCCCACGTGCAGCTTGGGGGCGGAGCCTGCAGCTCGAGTGAGAAACGAAACAGAATGTTTGTTGTTGTTTTTAGGGGGCGGAATCGAAAAGGAAAAGGAAACTAACGTGACTCGGCCGGCGGCCAAAGGCAACAGGTCGTTGGCTAGGGTAAAGGCCGGTGGGCTGGACTGAGAAAGTTCCCGGGCGTGCAGCGGCCACCTTAACTCCTGGACGGAATGGCTTTCGAGGAAACGCTACAGTTCCACTAGGAGGCACCCTGACACACGCATTTCCAGAGGGCGGGATAAGGGAAGCCAAAGTTTGTTAAGCGTTGTGCGCCGCGGCTGGGCGTGGTGATTCACGCCTGTAATCCCAGCACTTTGGGAGGCTGAGGCGGGCGGATCACGAGGTCAGGAGATCGAGACCATTCTGGCTAACACGGTGAAACCCCGTCTCTACTAAAAATGCAAAAAACAAAATTAGCCGGGCGTGGTGGGGGGCGCCTGTAGTCCCAGCTACTCGGGAGGCTGAGGTGGGAGAATGGCGTGAACCCGGGAGGCGGAGCTTGCAGTGAGCCGAGATTGCGCCACTGCCTCCAGCCTGGGCAACAGAGCGAGACTCCCTATCAAAAAAACAAACAAACAAACAAACAAGAGGGTTGTGCGCGGGGCTCAAACCGTGATAAAACTGGGCAGAGCTATGCAGTCAGCCACCCCTCCCCCACCCCTTTCGCGCCTGCTCAGCTATGTACTCCTGGGTGCCTGGCAACAGTGGTGTGCTTTAGGCCTTTTCTAGAATGCATGCAAACGGAACCATACCTAAGTGATGTCTGGCTTTTTTAAATTAGCACAATGCTTTGAGGTTCATCCTATTGTGTTTAATTAGTAATTCCTTTGTGTTATTGCTGAATGGTAGTGTATCGTGTGGATATGCCACAGTTTATTTATCCATTCACCAATTGATGAGCCTGTCGATTGTAGGAAACAGGAGAAAACTTCCCCTTTGCCCTCTGAAGGGTCACCGAAAATCAACTGACAAGGCTGGGCCTGGGCTCCTGCCTGTAATCCCAGCTCTTTTTTAGGCCGAGGCAGGAGTATCTCTTCTTTGTGTAGTGTGTATTCAAGTGTGTTGACCATTTATTTATTAGCTAGCTTGACTTACTATCTAAGAGTTCTTTATATATTATATTTGAGTTCTTTATATGTTTCATACCGTGTTCTTTATTAGCTATACGTTTTGAAATGGTTTCTACCTGTCTGTGGCTTGCCTCTTCATTTTAAGTGTCTTTTGAAGCACTGAAGTTTTAAATTTTGATGTAATTTATCCATTTTTTCTTTTACATAGCTCATACCTTTTTTGTCCTACTTAAGAGTTTTTGCTAAACTCAAGATTATAAGATTTCCTCAGTTGTTACCTTCTAGAAGTTTTATAATTTTTGGTTTCCATTATATTTAAAATGAATTATTCTTTATAGTATTGATAGATGCAGGAGACAGATAAGGGAGGGTCCCTGGAGAATCTCTGACCTGCCCCACAAGCTTTTGTGCAGCTGAGGAAGCCTGCCCAGGGTCTTGTCTGGGCATGCCCACAAGGCACTTGGGGGCCCACCTGCACTGGGAGAGTGGGTTGCAGCCACAGGGAATTCAGCCTTATGCAGCAGGGAGGAGCAAGACGTCTTCAGCTTGTGTGCGTAGACCTATTATTCAGTCTGTGAGCTGGGAGTCTTTTAGCAGGACCCTCCTTGTTTTTTTGCTGAGAGCTTTCTTTTAATAAATGCCACTCTTCACCTTTCAATGTATTCATGTGCCTAATTGTTCCTGGTCATGAGACAAGAACCTGGATTTTAGCTGAGCTAAGAAGCAAAAATTCCTGCATCAGTGTAAGGTAAGAATAAAGCTTCATTTTTTTTCTTATGGATTTCCAGTTGTTCCAGCTTGCCTATTCCCATGGAATCCCTGTCAAAACTCAGATGGCCGTATATTATAACCTCAGAGCCCAAACTGGCCTACTGTCTTGATAACAAAATGGCCAGTTACCTTGTAGGTATAACAGAGCCAGAACTTCAAGTCATGTAGACTGGGCATGTGCCATGGAAAAAGCTTTGACCTCTAACAATGAAACGGGAAAGGTTCCCTTGTCCCCTTTGTAGGGCGTGCGAAGTGGGAGTGGCTCACTTCTTCAGTGCCCCACTGCTCACACCTCTAGGGGAGCATACAGACAGGCAGGTTGTGGGGCTCTGACCCCACGCCAGTGTCTAGGGATGGATGTTTACTGCTCCTGAAGCACCAGTGGGCTGTGCTACTGTGTGCTTTTTTAGTTTTGCTGTCTATAGGCACTTGTGTTAACCAGCTCAATTAGACCCTCCATCTTGTCACAAGGACAGAGGGCTTTCTGTATCCTGGGTACTTGCCTTGGTGTACCAGAAGAATTGGATCACATGTGGGCTTGGAGAATGAGTGCAAGGTTTTATTGAGTGGAAGTATCTCTCAGCAGATGGGGAAGCTAGAAGGGAGTTGGTTTTCCCCTGGAGTTGAGGCGCTCAGTGGCCCGGGCTGTCCTCCGACTGCCCTGGCCAAACTCCGCATTGTTCTCCTGGTCAATGGCCTGCCAGTGCTAGTGCCTTCAGAATGGTTCTTGCCACACAGTACCTACTGTAAGTAATTATTCAATGAATTAATGAATCCCTTAACATTCAGATTTTTGAAATAAATTATTCAGCAGTTTGCTAAAATAAAAACTCTAGAGATATTCCTGAATATAAAATATATATCTAGCAAGGTTAGGGATATAGGAAATACTGCTTTACATAATATTGTTTTATTAAAAATATTATTCTTGGCTCACACCTGTAATCCCGGCACTTGGGAGGCAAGGCAGGAGGATTGCTTGAGCCCAGGATTTCAAGACCAGCCTGGGCAACATAGTGAGACCCTTGTCTCTTAAAAAACAATTATTCTTGATTCATCACTTTATTATTTATCCAAACATTTTTCAACTAGTTCTCTTTTTTAAATTGTAAATTGGCAATTTATAATTGTATACATTTATGGGGAACAAAGTAATCTTATAATTTATGAATAACAATGTGAAATAATTGAATCAAGCTAGTTCCCACATCCATCACCTCAAATACTTAACAATTTTTGTGGTGAAAACATTTCAAATTTAATCTCTTAGGTATCTTGAAAAGTACAATACTGTATTGTTAATTATATTTACCACACTGCACAATGGAACTCAAAAAAAAAAGAACATATTCATCTTGTTACCAGGTTAAGTGTTCTGATGGTAAGGTGTCCAGGTTCTTGGCACATTGAACAAAGAATTGAACAACACACATGAACAAGCAGTGAAGGAGTGAATTTATGAGAGTGGAAGACAGTGAAGGATCAAAGGCAAAAGTACATTCCACAGGGTGGGAGCGGACTCAAGCAAGTGATTCAAGAGCTGTGGTAGCAAAGTCTTCTGGGGCTTTAGTACCCTCTAGAGGTTTCTTGTGGGTTATATCCTATGTAAATGAAGGATTGGGTTGTGACCAATTAGAGGTCGAGGTGAATTGGCCCATGGAAAATCCAAGACTGGTATGGTTTGATGCCTTATGCAAATGAAGGTCCTGGAATGGACCAATCATTGGCCAGAGTGCAGGTTCGGCCTGTGGCCAATCAGAGCCTGATGTGGTTTGGAACCTTATGCAAATGGAGATCCTGGAATGGACCAATCATAGGTCAGTGTGCAGACTCTTCAGCTCCATGGAGTCTGTCCAAGTTATCCTTAGATTCCCTATCTCCGAACCCTGTTCTTCTGCCTCATTTTCCCCCTGAGAGACATGATCCCTAGAAATCTTTATGGGAGGCAGAGGGAGTGATGGTCTTTTCTTCTGTAACTGCTTCCTGCTGATTTACACGCTGGTCCTACCTACTGGGGACCACAGAAGTCTCTCCCTGCTTTGTCTTGTGGAGACAGGGTAACCTTTTGATGGCCAGAGGTGGTGCCTTTACCTGACACTGGCTGGAAACCTTGTCGCACATCATCTGAAGCTAAATGGTTTCTAGGCAAGAGAAAATGAACTTGGTTAAAAGGTTTAGCAAACATGGTCCAAAGACCAGGGCCAGTGTAGCCATTAGCAAATGGTCTGGCTAGGGGATGGAGCCATGACCCCCAGCCCAGCAGCCTTGACCAGGAGCCCCATGATTCCGACAGCTGTTGTCGTATCTTAGCGGCCCAGTCAGCTAGTTTTCAGGTGGCATCCCTTACTATTCCTGATTGGTTGACATAGAAACAGCATTCTTCCTCTAGGAAAAGACATAAGCCTCCCTTCTCAGTAGTTACAAGGTCTAGTCCCCTTCTGTTTTGCAAAGTGACCACTGCCAGGGAGCCTATTTGATTTTGTATAATGACAATACTTTGAGCAATGTCATCCAAGATTTCCATGAAAGCATTGGACAAACTCTGGTAGTAGGATAGGGAGGTTTCCAGCCTGTTAACTCCTGTTCCTATTCCTGCTGTTACTCCCAGCTCTACTAAAAGGGGTATGATGAGTTGGATGGCTTGCTTGTGTCTGGTGGTTGCAGTCAAAGGTATAGTGAGAGATTGGTTATTGGGAGCTATATTAATTTCAGGGGCTAAATAAACAAGTGTACAAGTTCCAGTCCAATTGGCAGGTAAACGTAAGTAGGAGCTGGTCCTGTACAGGAAAAAGGCTCCCTGTTTTTCAAAACAGAAATTGTTTTCTGTGGTGAACATATGGGTTAAAGTTGGGTTGCCCCAGTGGTTTTATTTTCCCGGTGGAGGTAGCTGCTTTTGGTGTCCACCAATAACCACCCGGGGGTATTTTCTTATTGGGGAACCAAAAGACAGCTAAAGATTTCAGGGCTAATGCAGTCTTCCCAAGGAAACGTGTGGACACAGCTAGTGGGTTTCCCTTAACAGTATTTAGACCGAATATCTTTTAAGGTGCCCTTAAGTAGGAGTGGTTTCCATGAAAACCAAACAGGTTTTCTAAATCACGTAGTTTGGATAACTGTGCAATTTACATGATTGTGTGAGGGATTAATCTCCAGGGTGTAATTGCACTGATTACTTTTCAAGGTCCCCAGGACCTGACTGGACTTTTGGCTCCTTTTGACACAGAGTGTACCTGGAATTCTAGCTCTGTGTGTGTTGATATTGGGCCCCAGATGGATTTTTCTGAGGATGTAACCCTAGAGAGGTTGCTCTGATAAGACTGCAGGAGGTTTACTGCTCATCCTGTCAGTGTAACCTTTGTCATGTCTGTAATTTGATTGTATAAGTCATCTAAGTTTATTAGTTTGAAGAGAGTTCCTCCTTTGTAGGCAACGTGGTAAGTCATTTTTTCAAGGGCCCAATATCGTGCTGAGACTGGGATAGCAGTGTACCTGGAAGAGTATGGGGATAAGCAAAGCCAACAATATTTTGCTAAGGCTAGGCTGGCAGCCAAGCACAGTGGCTCATGCCTCTAATCCCAGCACTTTGGGAGGCCTAGGCAAGTGGATCACTTGAGGTCAGGAGTTCAAGATCAGCCTGGCCAACATGGTGAAACCCTGTCTCTACTAAAAAAAAATCCAAAAAACAAAAACAGGAAAACAAGACTGGGCTGGTGGTGTTTAACAGCCTTTGTATTAGATTCAAGGTTCTTAGTAAGTACTGAGGGTCACCTAATGACCGGTCAGAGGGTAAATTGAGGCCCTGCTGTAGAATTAAGCCAATTCCCAATATGCATGATTCCAGTGTGTGTGGCCTGTAGCAAATCATTGTGGGTATGAATGTACCTTTTAGTTGTTTTGCCTCCTTTAAGTCCTACAGGATAGGATTCTACTAGGGCAGAGGAGATGATCCCACCACTTGGGAAAAGGCAGTTTAATAATGTAAGAATAACTAGTATTACCCCAACTACCACGACCGCACAGAAAAGACACCAAGGGAAGTTAATAGGCATTTACTTATCTTTTGGCCATTCTTTTAAACAGGTACTTCAGGTCTTCCACAGATTCACAGGTATAGTGGCTGGTAGGAGTTCCAGGTTCGGGGTCCGGAAACTTCTGGTATGGCAGGCTTGATGCTGGAAAGATGTATCCAATTATCTAACCCTAGTACTTTGACCACAGAAGGTGTGGCCAGCACCACTGAAAATGGTTCCTTCCATTTGGGTTGTAGCTGTTGAGCAGATGATCCCTCTTTCCATGTTTTTACTAGTACCTTACCTCTTGGCCTAATTTTGGGTTGCTGTTTAGTTCCCAGTACAGGGAACCACTGGGTTCCAAACTTCTGTAAATCCTGCTGAAATTGTCCCAGGTTAATTAGGTATTTTACTAAACTGGTTGTTTCTGGATCAGTGATTAGATCATTAGTTAAAAATGGCCTTGCATATAATATTTCATATGGACTCATATTAATTTTTGCTTGAGGGGAATTACGGATCCTTAAGAGGGCTGTAGGGGGCAAGTTGACCCAAGTCTCTGACATTTCCTGGCACAGTTTAATGACCATTTTAGAGTCTGATTAGCCTTTTCTACTTTCCTGGAGGATTGAGGCCTCCATGCTGAATGTAAATTTGATCCTGAGGGCCTTAGCAACCCCTTAAGTTATTTGGGAGATAAGCTGTTATTTTGAAGGCTCTGGGGTAACCCAAACCAAGGGATTATTTCTCTTTGTTTTATTTTATTTCATTTCATTTCATTTCATTATTTCATTTCATTTCATTTCATTTCATTTCATTTTAATTTTATTTTATTTTTTGAGACAGAGCCTCACTCTGCTGCCCAGGCTGGAGTGCAATGTGCGGTCTCGGCTCACTGCAGCCTCCACCTCCTTGTTTCAAGGGATTCCTGTGCCTCAGCCTCCTGAATATCTGGGATTACAGGCATGCACCATCAAGCCCAGATGATTTTTTTTTTTTTTTTGGTAGAGACAGGGTTTCGCCATGTTGCCCAGGCTGGGCTCAAACTTCTGGCCTCAGTGATCTGCCTGCCTCAGCTTCCCAAAGTACTGGGATTACAGGTGTGAGACATCGTCCCTGGCCAGATTATTTCTTTTAAGAGAATTTTCACTATTTCATTGGCCTTTTCTGTTCTGGTAGGGTAAACTTCAACCCAGCTAATAAAGGTTTCTATCAGTACTAGTAAAAACTTGAATCCTTTACAGGCTGGCATATGGGTAAAGTCCAATTGCCAGTCTTTCCCTGGGTAAGTTCCCCCTCTTTGGATTGGCTCTATTAAAGGAGGCACTTTGTTTCCTGGGTTATTTAGTGCACACAGTGAGCAGGCTTGACAGACCTGTTTGACCATGGAAGCTAGGTTGGATCCAGTGAAGAGCTTGTTTACCATGGCCAAAGTTGTGTCTCTTCCCACATGGAAAGAGTTATGCAGGGCTTTTATGATTTTCCATTGGGCTGCTTGGGGAAGATTTATTTTTGATCCTTTATACCACCAAGATACCTGTTTCATTCCTCCCTGTTGTCTTATTAGCTGTTCTTCCTGTGAGGTGTACTCAGGTTCTATTGGGGAGTCATTAAAAAGGAGTAGTGCTAAAACTTGTTGAGATTGTACCTTGAGGGCTGCGGCCTTGGATTCCTTTTTGTTCCCTTGTGCTATAGGGGTTAGATTCTTTTGGTGCCCTTTGCAATGAATAATGGCTATGGCCTCTGGCAAGTGTTGTCTGCAATAGCTGAAGAATCCCATGTTTTATGGGGGAGTGCCTGTTAGTAAACAGTCCCCTTTCCAAATTGTAGCATGAGCATGAACCACAAGAAATGCATACTTAGAATCTGTATAGACATTAGCTTTCTTTCCTTGTCCCAACCTTTTTTTTTTTTTTTTTTTGAGACAGAGTTTTGCTCTGTCGCCCAGGCTGGAGTGCAGTGGTGCGATCTCAGCTCACTGAAACCTCTGCCTCCCAGGTTCAAGTAATTCTCCTGTCTCAGCCTGTCAAGTAGCTGGGACTACAGGCACACACCACCACACGCAGCTAATTTTTGTATTTCTAGTAGAGATGGGGTTTCACCATATTGGTCAGGCTGGTCTTGAACTCCTGACCTCAGGTGATCCACTCGCCTCAGCCTCCCAAAGTGGTGGGATTACAGGCTTGAGCCACTGCACCAGCCCCTTGTCCCAACCTTAATGCTAGAGTAAAAAAATGATCTCAGCCTTTATGTCGATGTGCCTGGGGGCAGTAGCTGGACTTCAAAACTGGTATAATTCACTATTGCGTATCCAGCTTGGTCCTCCCCATTTAGCACAAAGCTGCTGCCGTCTGTAAACCAGTATCCTCAGGGTCTGGAAGAGGCTGATATAAAAGAGGCTGGCTCACATGTCTGTGATCTGCTCACAGGAATGATTGGTTATGGTGCCCAGAGGTAGCAGTGCGGCTGGTGATATGGTTTGGCTGGGTTCCCCACCCGTATCTCATCTTGAATTGTAGCTCCCATAATTTCCATGTGTCGTGGGAGGGACCCTGTTCCTGGAACCAAGCTGGGTCTGGCTGTGTTTTCTCAAGGCCCAATAAGGAGAAGCAGACAAACTAGGAAAGAATGGAATTTATTGATGTAACTGGATACAGGAAGAAGGCCAGAGATAATTCCACCAGACCAACCCAAAGTGTTACAATTTTCTTAGTGCATATATAGGTTGGGGTTAGGTGCCTACGTGCAGTACAGCATTCGTCTAAGTCTATTTGTAACTAATTTTGTTTCAACTAGAAGGTCAGAGGCAGAAAACGCTTGCTAAGTTTGATTAAAAGGGCCCCAGTACCTTCAAGGCCTGTCTACTATGGTACCAGAGTGATTATTTCTGTCTTATCTCCTTTGCAGCTTGGTCCAGAGAGCTGCCTTGGACTCTCCAATGAATCTATTCAAACAGCTGCCACTGTCACCTTGACCTGTCTCAGATTCCGTTGACCCCAGATGGGTCCCAGCACTAGAAGACTGTCTCTATTATTTTGAGTTGCTCCAGGTTAGGGAGAAGCCTACTGACCATATGCCATACGTTTCATTTCTAGCTTTGATGTCTGGGCAACAATTTCCCTAGGCTTAACTATTGGCTAAATGTTAAGGCAGTGCTATGGAAATCCGTCAGTGTAACTGGAGTGCTATATAGGCCTGTTTGTGTGATTGTCAGGGAGAATTGGCCTGCCACAACCCGGTGGGAGGTAATTGAATCATGGGTGCTGTTCTATGATAGTGAATAAGTCTTACTAGATCTGATGGTTTTGTAGAGTTCCCCAGCACATGCTGTCTTGCCTGCTGCCATGTAAGACATGACTTTGCTTCTCCTTTGCCTTCCACCAGCCATGATTGTGAGGCCTCCCCAGTCATGTGGAACTGTGAGTCAATTAAACCTCTTTCCTTTATAAATTACCCAGTCTCAGGTATGTCTTTACTAGCAACGTGAGAACAAACTAATAGAACTGGGTTTAAGGTGTTACAGGTCTTAATTGTGATCTCTGGATTATCTAGGAGTGCCACCTCATATTTAATCTTTCTCCTGTCATCCAGATATGTCCTTTTATTTCTAGGACTGGTGGGGAGTTGTAGCTGGTCTAGAGTAATTTTCGTTTATTTATTTATTTATTTATTTATTTATTTATTTTTGAGGCAGAGTTTCGGTCTTGTTGACCAGGCTGGAGTGCAATGATGCGATCTTGGCTCACTGTAACCTCCGCCTCCCGGGTTCAAGCAATTCTCCTGCCTCATCCTCGGGAGTAACTGGGATTACAGGCATGTGCCACCACCCCCAGTTAATTTTGTATTTTTAGTAGAGACAGGGTTTCTCCATGTTGGTCAGTCTGGTCTCCAACTCCCAACCTCAGGTGATCCGCCCACCTCGGCCTCCCAAAGTGCTGGGATTACAGGCGTGAGCCACCATGCCTGGTCAGCCTAGAGTAATTTTAATAGCTTCTTCAACCAAAATAGCAGTGGCTGCTATTGCCTAGAGGCAGCTGGGCTACCTGGTGGCTACCCTGTCTTATTTCTTTGCTAAGTAAGCAACGACTGGGCGCAGTGGCTTACACCTGTGATTCCAACACTTTGGGAGGCCAAGGTGGGTGGATTGCTTGAGATCAGGAATTCAAGACCATGCTGGCCAACGTGATGAAACCTTGTCCCTACTAAAATACAAAAATTAGTTGGGGCGTAGTAGTGACAGGCACCTGTAATCCCAGCTACTTGGGAGGCTGAGGCAGGAGAATGACTTGAATCCAGGAGCTGGAGGTGGCAGTGAGCCGAGATTGTGCCAGTGTACTCCAGCCTGGGAGACAGAACAAGAGTCCATCTCAAAAGAAAAGAAAAGAAAAGAAAAGTATGCAATGGGCCTAGGCTCTGTTCTCAGCTTCTGAGTAAGCACTCCCACTGCTATACCTTTCTTTTCTTCCACATACAAGAAGGGCTTGGTGAGGTTTGGAATGCTGAGAAGGGCTTGGTGAGCCTGGCTGAGAGCCCGTTTTAACTTGGTGAAAGCCTCCCTCATTTCTAGGGTTCATTCCATTGGCTCATCTTAAGGTCCCCTTGTTGCCTCGTAAAGGAGCTTTGCTATGTGCCTGAAATTTGGGATTTATATTCTACAGAATACAGCCATTCCAAGTGAAGCTGCTGCTTGGCGTGTGAGGTAATTTGGGTGGCCATGACGTCCAGAGTTACCCGGGGATCCTAAGTAGTAGTGATGTCCCTGGGTCCTGTGAGTCTTCATCTGATCCCTCCTTATGCGCTGCTAGAGTTTTGACTGATGGAGCCCCTCAGTCAGAGCGGGGGCAGTCAATTATCCAGCGCCAGGGGTCGTGACTGGTGCCCTCACCTTGGCAACACAGGCCCTGCGGGGGCTTAGTGGAGTCCTTTTCCTAGTGCCCACTTTTCTTGTACTTGTAACCAGAGCTTTTGCCGGCATTATCCTTGTGACCCTTTGGGTTTCCTTTGGATGCCTTTTGTGTATTTAGGGCATCACCAATGACAGTTGCCATAATTTCGGCTGGTTTTCTTTGCTGTATTCCCTTTCCACTTCCTCCAGATCACGATTGTTATATACCATGGAGGTGGTATCAATAAGCTGATTTTGATTAGTTTATCAAACTTGTGGTCCCATGTGTAGCTTCTGGATTTTATGCCTAATGTCCGGGGCAGCTTGACTAATGAAATCCTGTGTCATTAATACTTTGCCTTCAGGAGAGGGAGGGTCCAGGTTGGTGTATTTTTTAAAAGCCTCTTCCAATCTACTATAAAATATAGCTTTCCTCCTTACCCTGTGTAATTTCCCTTAATTTACTGCCTTTGCCATTTCCTTTCTCATTCCTCCCAGGTGAGCTTCAAGGAATTTGGCTCAGTTGTTCATTCCCACAGGGGTGTTATAGTTCCAATTACGGTCAGTGATGGGGACTGTATCTGGGCCCAGGCAATTGCCATCGGAATTTCCGGCAAATAGCTTGTCTGCTTCCCGTTGGGTGGCCTCAGAAATATGTTCTTTCTCCAGAGGAGTGCAACAAGTTGCCAGGACATATTGAACATCTTTCTGTGAGAGATCGAAGGCTAAGGTTAAAGTTTGGAATCTGTCTGCAAATCTCCTGAGGTTCTCAGAATAAATTCCTAACTTATCCTTTCATTGCTGTATATCAGTTATGGAGAAGGGGGCCTCCACTTAGATTAGCCCCTCAGCTCCTGCTACTTCCCTTACGGGAAATACAGCTGGACGGGAATTGAATAAGGTGTTGCCCTGGAAGTGTGTGGGGAACTTAGTGGAGTTCCCGGCTCCTGTTCCTGGGTTTGATCCCCAGGAGCACTTGGCAAAGGGTTGTATGGAGTTGGTTGCAGTTATCTCTGAGAAATGGTGGCCCTTGCAGAAAGGGGTCATCTATAACATCTGATTCTACTTTAGGAATTTTTTCTTTTTGAGGGCAAAATTTGGAAGCCTTACAAATTGAAGGGTTTTGGTGCAGGGCCATACAGGCTTAAACATGGTATTTCTGACTATTTACCCTGCCTTTTGCAAGATAAGTCTAATTGCAGGATAGTGTCATGACCAAGACTCCCATTGACTAGCCATTGCTCCTGGCTATCTAGAGGATACTGGGACCAAACAGTATTACAGTAAAAAAACAAATGTTTCCTTCTTATATTGTCAGGGTCAAATTGGTTCCAATTATTGAGGATGCAGCTGATTGGGGAGTCAGGTGGTATGGATGGAGTATTTCCTATTGTCGTAAGAGAGAAAAAATTCTAAGAAGGATTTAATATTAGACCTCAGAACCTCCACCTAGGGGCTTCCCCTTCAGAGAGGTTGTGGCCTAGGATTGGATCTCCCAAGGAGTCCCCTTTTGGGGTCCAGTCTTAAGAGTGTCAGACATCTCTGACCTTAGGTGGGCACCAGTCCTGCTTTGAATGCTTTCCTTTCATAGACAATGCCTAGTATGATTCCCTTCATTCTTGGATACAGTTCTTGGCTTTTGGCATCCCTGTAGCTGGCCACAGTAGTTTCTTCCCAGATGGTTTCCTTAACCATTATAGTAAGTATAGTTTGAAGGGCAAGGGATGGCAGACTGCCTAATTTAAACTTGTTAGAGACTGGCCTCTCAATAAGGGAGTATAGTGCTCTCTGACTGTACCAGATAAACCAGGCGCAGAGATTTCCCCAGGGATCCACTGTGCAATTTATACAGTGATTCAAGAGTCTCCACCAGGATTCTTCCCTTAGTACCAGATCTACTAAACTTAAATGATCTAGATCTGGTCCCTCACAAAAGAAGCAGGGCACTTTCCCTATCCAAGTGGTTGGTCCCTAACCTTTAGGCTAATGTTTGCCCTTGGGGCCTCCATAGTCAGTTACCTATTGCCCTGGCCCTTTGGGTTGGGGTACATCTCTAATTGGTCTAAACATGTTATTCCAACATAAGCAGCAAATAAATATAATATTATAGTCGCAAAAACATGCACCTCATGGCGGCACGGATTTATCTTGTGCCCCTATTTGTTGCATTCCCTGACGGGCTGACTCCACAAGGGAATTTTAGCATAAGAAAAGGAGGGTTAAAGCCACCTGAAATGTGTATGTATTCGACCTGGACAAGCTGCCACTGCCAATTGGTCACATGTGGGGCTCAGGAACTATAACCAGGAGATAGAAAAGAATCCAGCTTCCAGGCCAGACAGCTATCCCCATTCACTCTTTGGCTTTCAGACAGCACTAGAGAGTGGCCTTGGCCAGTTGTCCTCAATTACTGAGGAGCTACTGAGAAATGGCTGCTGAAGGACTAAAAAGAAAAGGACTCAGGTCCCACCTGAAGTAGGCGATGATGGTTAGATGCTTACACACAGAAACCTTTCAGTCTCACCAGACAGTGGCCCCGGCAAGAGACCTTCAGTTGTCTCTGTGCTTAGAATGCTGTCTGCCAAGGGTCCCAAGTTGGAAAAGGGAAAGAAAGAGAAGGGGAGAGACAGAGAGAGTCCCGTATGGAGTTTAGTTCCAGCCCGTGGCCACAAATGGAATCTCAGTAGAATAAAAGAAAATAAATCCCCAAATTTGGGCTTACCTCCTGGCTGGCTTGCCAAAATATATTACTGGGTTAAGGGTTCTGATAATGAGGTGTACAGGTTCTTGGTGTGTTGAACAAAGAATTGAACGACATGCATGAACAGGTGGTGAAGGAATGGATTTATTGGAGCACAAGGCAGTGAAGGAGCAAAAGTGAAAGTACATTACACAGGGTGGGAGTGGGCTTGAGCAAGTGGCTCAAGAGCCCTAGTAGCAAAATCTTCTGGGGATTAAGTACCCTGTAGAGGTTTCTTGATGGTTACACCCTATGTAAATGAAAGACTGGCTCACAGCCAATTAGAGGCTGAGGTGAATTGGTTCACGGCCAATCCAAGACTGCTGTGGTTTGACTCCTTATGCAAATGAATGTCCTGGAATGAACCAATCATTGGCCGGAGTGCAGATTTGGCCCATGGCCAATCAGAGACTGATGTGGTTTAATGCCTTATGCAAATGAAGGTCCTGGAATGGACCAATCATAGGCCAGTGTTCAGATTCTTCCGTGCCAGGGAGTATGTCCAAGTCATCCTTAGATCCCTATCTCTGGACTATATTCTCCTGCCACAGTCTTGTGTGAGATTTTGTGCCCTTTGACCATCATCATCATCTCCCCATTCCCCCAACCTCTCCCTCAACTACTTCTAACCACTATTCATTAACCTCTTGTATTATTTAGGTGTAAGGAAGAACAGAAGGATCCAAGCGTGAGAAAGCCCACCCTGAGTCTCTCAGAGGTGATTATGACTACGTGAGCATGGGTGAGACAAATCCTCTGTTGTTGTTGATGGCTACTTGAAGTGCTTCCTCCATTCTTTCCATTGTAGAATACTTAGGGAGGTAGAGAATATGATGACATGTTATTGATGTTGGGTGATCTCTTTCACTGAAAGTTTCAGGACAGCGAAATACTATTTCCATTTTCTGTATGCCTCTTGCGTGCAGCCTATCACGTCCTGTAAGAAACACTAGAAAGGAATAAAATTTGGTTAAGATATTTCATAGGAAGAATAAAACATAATGAAAAGGAAGAAATTAATCACTTCATTCAGTAAGTATTTATCGAAGGTCCTTAGGCAGAGAGAACTGTCCTTGGCCATATTGAGTGTAGAAAACTCATGACAATTGGTCTTTGTCCTCAATGAGTTCATGGTGTAGTTGGGGGAAAATTGTATGCATGAAAAGATAGTAGCAAGAAGGAAGTTTATTCAGCTCATCTAGGAAGCATGAGGTTAGGAGCTTAAAGGATTCAGCACGGAGACAGACACCAGGCTGGGTGGTCACAGGGACTTCACAGAGGTCACACCAGGCTATTTCTCAAGACAGGATTTGGGTGAGCTTTCAAGGCAGGGGACAAAACTCAGGAAAAAGCCAAAGGTGGGAAGAAGTGAACTCATGAGATGTACAGACAGCTGAACCACTGGGCTGAATCAAAAGTTTCCCATTAAGAGAGAAGATTAGAAAGGCAGCTTGGGCTTATAGAGAAATAGGTTGGATATGTGGACAAGTTGGAATTGTCCTCCAACATCCTTAGTAGCAACAAAAATATCAAGAAGAAAGATGTGTAACTCAGGAAGAGCTGATGAATGGGATGAGATGGTGAGAGAAGTCATTAAGTCTGCCCTAGAGAAACCTTAGGGTTCCCACCAAGAGAAGTTCTTGTACCATGAGGCCACAGAGCTTAGTGCTCAAGAGCCTGAGATTTGGAGTCAGCCTGATGGATTCTATTCTGGTTCCCATACTTACCAGCTGTCTGAACATGGGCAAGCTACTAAATGCTCCAAACCTCGTTTTCCTCATGTCTGAAACGGGAAAAAAGAATAGTACCTACCTCATAGGGTTGCTATTAGGAAAAAGGTAGGTAATAAATACAAAGCAGTCAGCATAGTGCATGGCACAGAATAAGCACACAGTAAATGCTGCTGCTGCTGCTGCTACTATTATCATCAGTTGTTGTTGCTATTATTATGTCTAAATGATATATTACTATGAAACAGATTGTTTGCATCATTCGAACATCATAGGACTTAGATAATTAGATGAAGATAGGAACATGAGATAAAAGGCTTAGGAGCCAGCTGAAGTGAGGAAAGAGGGTGCAGAAAAAGTCAGTGTGGAAAAAGTAGTAAAATAGCAAATCTCTATTTAAAAAAAAAAAAGAAACAGCCTTGAGTAAGAGAAAGAATGCTGGTCTAGAAGGTAGGGAGCCTGGGTTCTCATCCTTGCTCTGCCACTAACACATGTGATCCACCAGCAAGAATGGTGATACAGAGATAGAAAATTATTTTAGGCAGATAGTGAGGGCAAAAGAGTCCTCAGTAGAACTTCCCTTCTAACAAAAAGCAGTCCAAGAAATCACTTCTTTTCTAATAAAGAGCAGCCTGGAATATTGGGCTGCAAACATAGATAAGAAGGCTGGAAGCTAGTATGGGGGAATGCCAGCAGCTCCACCAATAGAAAGGGCAACCTGGGGCCAGGCATGTCCACCATGGGGGTTCCACCTCCCCTCTGTTTTAGCACATGCACAGTAAGAAAGAAATAAGCACCATGGAGTAGCTACCCACCTGTATAATCAAAGATTGGGGTAGGGGCTGCTAGAGATTCGTGACCTATGCGATGGTACACCTGGTCCTAACTCATTTTTTCATGCCCTATGTATGTCCTCCTCACTAGCTCATCTATAAAGAATTCTGCATTTCACCACAGATCAGCAACTCATTTTTCTGGGACCCCTCTCTGTAGCAGAGGGCTATTCTCTTTTTTTGTCTCTTACTAAGTTTCTGCTCTATACCTTACCCTTTGTGTGTGTCCCTGTCCTTGATCTCCATGGCTGTGAGACAAAGAACCTTGGGTGTCACCCCAGACAGTAAGGCCACTTCAATGGCTTCATTCTAAACAAGATTGTATATATAAAAGATATATAATTATGTGTCCATCTATTACCACAGTACTTACAGAGGAATTTTTTCTTTTCATCCAAGGTTAGTTTGCGGAAAGCCTTCCAAAACAACCGTATAGTAGGATGTGATTTTTGGTATCCTTGCTCATACTTTGAATTCTTGAGAGAAAGAGGGAGAAAAATGATTTGAGTGGGGTGGAACACATAGAAGTTGTTCGGAAAAATTGGGGCACTTTAGGTATCACCTACCTGTTCAAATTGTTTCCAGTCATAATCAGTATTTCCAATGATTGCTGTCATTAGTTCCTCGGGGTAGAAATGTCTAAGTATCTCCTTCTCACAGACTCTATAAAATCCTCTCTGAAATTCCTCATAAACTGCTTTTACAGAGACGTTGAAAATGTAATCAATATACTTAGAAACATAGTCTTTCCTTGAGGGAAGAAAAAAAAAAAAGAAAAGGAAGGAAAGGAAGGAAGAGGCCAATGATTAAAAGATTCTATGCTTTATTCTTTTTACTATTTCTATTGAGAAGGAAAAGTCAATTACTTCTACATAGCACAAGAATGTTGTGTTGTGACCAAAACCTGGTCAGCTAGAAGAAAGAAATTTAGAAAATATAATCAGAAAGTTTAAAACTATTTGGCTCACTTTCCTCACTGCAGTCGGTAGGATATTTTTAAAACATGAATCTGAATATGTCATTCTCTTGCTTAAAGTCTATCAAAGGCTTCCCATTACCCTTGGGGTAAATTCCAAACCTCCTTAGCAGGGATCAGCAGGCCTTCCCAACCCCACCTCCTCCCTCAATGATATGACCTTGCCAGTCTCAGCAAGCAGCCTCTTCCTACTTCCATTTTCTTTCTTTCTCTTTCTTTTTTTCTCTTTCTTTCTCCTTCCTTCCTCCCTCCCTCCCTCTCTTCCTTCCTTCTCTCGTTCTCTGTCTTTCCTTCTTTCCTTCTTTCTTTCTCTCTTTCTCTCTTCCTCTCTCTCTCTCTCTCTCTTTCTTAAGAGATGGGGTCTCCCTATGTTGCCCAGGCTGGACTTGGACTCCTGGCCTCAAGCGATCCTCCTGCCACAGCCTCCTGAGTAGGTGAGACTACAAGTGTGCACCATGGTGCCCGGCTCCCACTTCCATTTTCATCTCTGGCCATACTGACCTTCAGTTCATAGGTCTTGTTGTCTCTCTTTTGTAGTTAGGCCACAGAATGCAGCATTTCTTCTTTACCTGATAACTTCTACCATCCATTAGATTTCAATATAAGTAAGACTTTCTCAGGGTTAATCCTTCTGTTCCTCTGCTTGTCCCCTCTCACAACACATGTCACTTTGTGAAAATTATTCCTGTAAGGTCTGTCTTATACTACAGGATGTAATTTCTACTAAATGATTAATTTCCTGATGGCAGGGTTGCTACTGGAGGCATTTCCATCAGAGACATGATTGTCTCCCACACTTTGGGCAGCCTTTGTGGACTAGCCTATCTAAATCAACTCTTGTCTGCCTTCCCCTGTAACCAGTGGTGTGCTGGTAAATGTCTAACAACCAGCTCTCTGAAAAGGAGGGGGAGGGGAGGGGACACACATTTGCAGCATTGGCCAATTTCTGTGGTGTACATATTCCCACCATGGCTGATTTTCAGCTACTAATACTTTGATAATAAACTCTTAACATTTTTGAAAATTTAACAGTCAGCTCTCACAAGCTGGTACTAGTGAGCTCCAGCATACCACCTGGAACTCCCTAGTTTCTTAATGGGTTTTAATTTTCTTCAGAGTGCTCATACTTATCTGATATTATATTACATAATAATTCATTTGTGGCCAGGTGTGGTGGCTTACCCTTGTAATCCCAGTACTTTGGGAGGCTGAGATGTGAGGACTGCCTGAGCTCAGCAATTTGAGACCAGCCTGGGCAGCATGGCAAGACTCCATCTCTATTAAAAATAATAATGATTCATTTGTATATTATCTTTCTGTCCCACTGGAATTTAAGCTCCAAATTTTGTCTGTCTTTTTGACTACTGTATCTCCAGCACCTAGAATAGAGTCTGGTACAAAATAGGGGCTCAAAAATATTTGTTAAATGAATAAATAGTAAAAAGAGCTACAAAGGAAATATTGAACCCTGAATTCTTTCTCCTTTTCTTTTATCTTAAAAGATTCTTTTTTTCGGCCGGGCGCGGTGGCTCACGCCTGTAATCCCAGCACTTTGGGAGGCCGAGGCGGGCGGATCACAAGGTCAGGAGATCGAGACCAC
>NW_012104043.1:392170-397345 GCF_000951045.1 Mandrillus leucophaeus
GCCTCCCAAATTGCTGGTATTACAGGCATGGACCATATTTAAAAATATATTTTTAAAGAATAGTGATACAACATTTTATGTACAGTATATTCAAAACAGATATTCTAGCTGTCAAAACTTACTTGTTGGTTTGGTCCACAGGTATAGAGATCCCATTTGGAATTAAGTCAACATCATTTTGGTCCCAATGTATCTGTAACCAAAATGTATTCAGGTACCAAATATCAAAGTAAGTCTGAATAATCAACCACCCATAATATCATTATTGCCAATACATTTTCCCCTATATAATTGAAAATAACTTGGAGCTAAATAATTTTTTATGTAGTTCAACCTTTTAAATACATGGAAAGCAAAAAAGCCTACCCTAGTACATGGTATACATTGCTTTCATGCCTAAATTATCGTTTAGTTGTTACATTATTTACACTAGTTGAATAATCACCATAGCTTCACTTTATTTGAGAGTATATAGACATGAGAAGAAGATAAGGGGGAAAGTCTTGCAGTACAGAAATAAAATCTCTTTTAAAAAGGGGATCCCAGGGGCCAGGCACAATGGCTCATCCCTGTAATCCTAGCACTTTGGGAGGCTGAGACAGGTGGATCACTTGAGGCCAGGAGTTAGAGACCAGCCTGGCCAACATAGCAAAAACCCGTCTCTACAAAGAATGCAAAAATTAGCCAGGCATGGTGTCGCATGCCCATAGTCCCAGCTACTCAGGAGGCTGAGGCAGGAGAATCACTTGAACCCAGGAGGCAGAGGTTGCAGTGAGCCAAGATCACGCCATTGCACTCCAGCCTGGGTGATAGAGTGAGACTCTGCCTCAATAAAGAAAAAGGGATCCCAAATTTAAGATACTATAATAAAGATTATTTTTTAGAAACAGATTAAAGCTAAACTATAATCTGACTTTCATTAGTACTCACAGAAAAGCGTATGCAGAGCGCATCTCCAATGTCATCAGCATCATCATTTAGAACTTCTTGCAAACTCCTAATGAAGATTTTGGTTTTAAAAATTGTATTTATTGATCTTATAAAGTTTCACAAGTAATTTTCAATGGAAAAAATTGTGAACAATATAGAAATGTATAAAATATAATATAAAATTCCTATCCTCCATCTTCTCACTCCCTTTCCCTAGAGTTTACCTCTATTTACAGTTTGATTTGTTGGACCATTATTACCACATAGACACTGCTACATCTTCATGGAAATTACAAAAATGAGGTGTTTCCTCTAGACAGTGATTCTGAACCAGGGATGACTTTGTACCCTAGTGATCATTCAGCAAAGTCCAGAGACATCTTTGGTTGTCACACTTGGAGGGAAGGTTACTACTGGCATCCAGTGGGTGTGACCCCAAATGCTGCTAAACATCCCACAATGCCCAGGACAGTCTCCCACAACAAAGAATTAAACAGGCCAAGAGGTCAGTATTGCCAAGGCTGAGAAACCCTGCTCTAGCACGCATCTAGCTAATATATTCTTCCACTAACAGTACACAAGAAGAGAGAGTCCTTTCCCCCAGTTTTTTGCCAACACTGTAAGAAAAACTTTTTAACAAATGTCAATCTGTAAGTAGAAAAATGACATCTCATTTTTATTCCCTCAATTACTAGTTAGGGTGAGCATATTTTCAGTTTTTTTATTAGACTTACACACATACACACACACCCTTGTATAGTCATAAATATTTATATGTGTGATGATGCATGTATATATTGTGCTCTCTGAAGCAACTGTTTCCACCTGGATAAAGTCAAGAGACCAGGCCAGAACTCTTGTTTCTTCTGCTAGTTAATAATTAGAGGAACATTCAGCTTTCCTCCATTTTGAAGGTTTACTCAGTTATAAATCATGCTGAAATTCAAATTCCTCTCAAGAGCATACATTATTGAAATTGAAGACCGTATCTGTCTCTCTGTGTGTAAGATTATTTATGCCTAAACAACTGAGACTTCCTAGATATAGTCCTGAAAAAAAGGTTGTATTTACTTACTTCCCCAACTGAGGACTGAGTTCTTTTAAATCTTCCAATGATGGCTTTTGGTCCAGAAGTTTTTTATACAGAGCCAGTGGGAAAGGAAGGTTAGCAACATTTAAATTGAATAAGGAGAGTCCACACAGCATTCCAAAGAGGAAATATCTTTTTTTCTCAAGTTTAGGCTAGAAAAGAAGAAAAAAATCCCTAAGGTATTAGAAATAATTAGTAATACAAAGGGATAATTAGATTAGTAAAAAAAAAATGTGGTTCCCTTTTCTAAAAGTCAAAAATTAAAAACAAAATGGGCTTCAGGAAAGTAAAAACGTGAAGTTCTTCTACAGATTATAACACAACTTAAATTTCTTCCATAATTTTGAATACAAATTGACAGTTCAGAACATTAAATAAATGAATTCGTTGTTACTAACAGCATATTTGGAATGTGAAAAAATACGCTCAGACAGCTTTATATATAAGGTTTTCACAATTTAATTTTATAGTCTTTCCCTTCAGACTCACGTAGAATAATGACGCTGAGAAAGGAAGGGTGCACTTTATACATTTATTGGTCACCAGGCATATTAGATGAGCCTCGCATGAGTGGCAGCCCCTTCGGCAATGCAGCCCCACAACTTGGGTGTGCTTAGAGGGATAAGCGTATGGGCCAAGGAAGGTGATTGATGCTAGAGACCAAGAAGGCAGGTGGAAGAAAGAAGGGGAAGAAGGAAAGAGGCCTGGTGAAGTTGGCATGTCTTGTCTGCACTTTGTAGTCCTGGGTGAGAAGAAACACTGGCTCCATCTATCCAAGCCATCATCGCAGCACAGTAGATCAACAGCCTGAAAATTTTAGGATTCAATTCCAATGCCAACCTTACTATTAGTGGGTGTATGACTTTGGGCCACTCGCCTAATATTCTGTGGTGCAGTCTAGTTGCCATATTTATTTATTTGAGCAATTGTGAGGATAAATTCTAAAATTACATTTAAATTTTGAAAGTAAGTTCTAAGTACAAGTAATCGACAAAGAGGCCCCCCGAAACCTAATCAGTCTTCTTTCCCATAATTTGTATTATGTCCCTTGGTTATAGTTTATTTCATCTCTTCACTGAGCCATACACAAATCAGGGTTGTTTTTTTTTTTTTTTTTTTTTTTGTCTCTGTTTTTTATCCAGCAGTACAGCATAATGCTTAAGAGTAAGAGCTCTGGAGTCAGACAATCCTGAACTCATATCCTGGCTCGATCACTTACTAGTTTTCTGTCCTTGGCTGATTGATGTAATCTCTCTAAGCCTCAGTTTCTTCATCTGTACCTCATAAGGTTGGCGTAAGGTTTATTTTCCTCCTCTCCGTCCCCAACTTGTGTCTCTTTGGTTCATTTCATCCCATTCCTTCACCTTCGACCTCAGGCCTTCGCCTCTCCATTATACTTTAAAATGCAATCACTTCAGTCCCCTCTTGATTTCTTTCTCTCCTAACCAAGAACACCTTAAGTTTGTATAGTGCCCTAAAGCTTTCATGGTACTTTCAGATACCTTATTTTGTTTTGTTTTCACAACAGCCCTGCAAAGCAGGCAGAGCAGAAATTATGATGTCCGTTTTCTAGGTGAGGAAACAGAAATCTCAGAGAGGCTAAATGACACACCCACCATCACTGAAGATTAGAACTCGAGGCTTCTGATCCCGCATCAGTGCTTCCTTCCCCATCCTGTCATGCTTCTCAAAAACTATTACATATTAAGTCAGCAATCTATAATTTAGAGCCAATTGGTAAAGTTTCTGGTGTGTTGATCCTATTGCTATAACTACATCTATAGAGTTTCAGGAGGAAAAGGATTGTGTCATGTAATAATTTGAATATCCCACAATATTTAATACAATGTAGGAACCTCAAGAAACATGAAATAAATGCTTGCTGATTGACCAATAAAAAATCGTACCATTGGCACACCTCAGCCATTCCTATATTTTAGAGGGTCCATTTGTTCTCAAAAAGATACAAAACACCTTTCAGTGTTTTCTCACATGTATTCATCTTTCTCCTCCTCCTGCCTGTCCTTTCTGCCATTTGGAAGAACAATTCCATTTGGAAGAACAATTTGTAAGTTTATGAGAAAGGGGACTAATAAATATGCCTTAGTCCATTTTCTGTTGCTTATAACAGAATATCTGAAACTGGGTAATTTACAAAGAAAAGGAATTTATTTCTTAGAGAAGGAATACATTCCTTGGAGAGGCTGAGAAGTCCAAGACTGAGTGGTTATATCTGGTGAGGGCCTTCTTGCTGATGAGAACTCTGCAGAGTCCTGAGGCTGCACAGAGCATCACATGGGGAGGGGGCTGAGTGTACTAGCTCAGGTCTCTCTTCCCCTTCTTACAAAGCCACCAGTTCTACTCCTCCACTCCCATGATAACCCATTAATCCATTAACTCATTAATCCATGAGTGGATTAATCTATTCATGAAGGCAGAACTCTCATGACCCAAATGCCTCTAAAAGACCCCTTTTCAAGACTACCACACTGGGGATTAAGTTTTAACATGAATTTCAGGGGGTGGGGGCATTCAAACCATAACACAATAGAAGCTCAACATGTGATTCTTTTTAGAACTGTAATCTGAAAATCCAAAATCTGAAATGCTCTAAAATCAGAAACTTTGAGTGCCAACATGATGCCACAAGGGGAATTCCACTCACAAGTATTTAATACGAACTTTGTTTCATGCACAAAATTATTTAAAATAGTGTATGAAATTACAATTTCATACACAGATTAAATGATCTGTGTTACTAATACAGAAATGAAGACAAATTTTTTTGTTACTTTTTTTTTTTTTTTGAGATGGAGTCACTCTGTCACCCAGGCTGGAGGGCAGTGGCATGATCTTGGCTCACTGCAACCTCTGCCTCCCGGGTTCAAGCGATTCTCCTGCCTCAGCCTCCCCAGCAGCTGGGACTACAGGTTCATGCCACTGCACCTGGCTAATTTTTTGTGTTTTTAGTAGAGATAGGGTTTCACTGTGTTATCCAGGATGGTTTCGATTTCCTGACCTGGTGATCCGCCTGCCTCGATTTTTTTGTTACTTTAAGAAAGAAATGGCCGGGCGCGGTGGCTCAAGCCTGTAATCCCAGCACTTTGGGAGGCCGAGGCGGGCGGATCACGAGGTCAGGAGATTGAGACCATCCT
>NW_012104043.1:397535-421927 GCF_000951045.1 Mandrillus leucophaeus
GAGGCGGAGCTTGCAGTGAGCCGAGATCACGCCACTGCACTCCAGCCTGGGAGCACAGCGAGACTCCGTCTCAAAAAAAAAAAAAAAAAAAAAAAGAAATGTTTATACTTTAAGGGCCTTTACAAAATATAATAATCACAGACATGAATCATTATTTTTCTTTTTTCCTTTTTACGCCCCTTTTATTTTGAAACAGAGTATCACTCTGTCACCCAGACTGGAGTGCTGTGGTGCAATCTCAGCTCACTGCAACCTCTGCCTCTCAGGTTCAAGCGATTCTCCTGCCTCAGCCTCCCAAGTGGCTGGGATTACAGGCGTGCACCACCACACCTGGCTAATTTTTGTATTTTTAGTAGAGATAGTGTTTTGCCAGGTTGGCCAGGCTGGTCTCAAATTCCTGACCTCAAGTAATCCTCCCACCTTGGCCTCCCAAAGTGCTGGTATTACAGGCGTGAGCCACCGCACCTGGCCATGAATCACCTGTTTTTGTTTTTCCTTTTTTTTTTTTTTTTTTTTTGAGCTGGAGTCTTGAAAAAGGGATACTGAGATTCTGCTCAGTATCCGTTACGCAAAATGCTTGGGACCACCAGTGTTTCAGATCTCAGAGTTTTTCAGATTTGGAACATTTGCATAAACACAATGAGATATCTTGGGGATAGGACCCAAGTCTAAACACAAAATTCATTTATATTAATAGTTCATATACACCTTATACACATAGCCTGAAGTTAATTTCAAACAATATTTTAAATAATTTTGTGCATGAAACAAAGTTTGCATTAAATTCTTATGAGTGGAATTTCCCACTTGTGGCATCATGTTGGCACTCAAAAAGTTTTTGATTTTAGAGCATTTCAGACTGTGGATTTTCAGATTACAGGATGCTCAGCCTGTACTACAATTTGTTTACCTGCTGTCGTACTGATGGATATGTAGGTTGTTTCCTAAATTTTGAGAAGCAGTAATCTCAAGTATTTTAAATTAGGACAGAAATGACTGATAGAATCCTAGAGATAATTTTTCATTCTTAAAAGGTGATTCAGCTGGGCGTGGTGGCTCACGCCTGTAATCCCAACACTTTGGGAGGCCAAGGCAGGTGGATCACTTGAGGTCAGGAGTTTGAGACCAGCCTGGCCAACATGGCAAAACCCTGTCTCTACTAAAAATACAAAAATTAGCCTGGTGTGACATACGCCTATAGTCCCAGCTACTCAAGCAATCTTTCCACCTCAGCATCTCAAAATCCTGGAATTACAGGTGTGAACCACCAGGCTGAGCCAAGCTAGACACCTTAAATATGTGCAGTTTATTATATCTCAAGTATAATTTATTAAAACCATTAAAAATGTGCTGTGCATGTGCTTCACCCAAGGATCTTATAAAATTTTACATGCTCTGATCCAGTAGGTGTAGAGTAGGGCCTCAGATTCCGCTTTTCTAACAGCTTCCCAAGCGATGCCAGAGCTGCTGCTCTGTGACCCATACGAGTACTATCAAAATAAGAGTAGCAAAGCTCTCTGTATGACCTAATTTTACACCACTATCTATGGTTTTAATGTTGCAGTATATGGGGTGCCTTTTCTGTTCTGGGGAAAACAAAACATAAGAAAAGAAAGAAAAGACTTACCTTGGCAGGAAACCACATGCAGGAACCCATTTCAGGATACATGAACATTCCATATTCTGGCTTGGTCATCTCTTCAAACATACAGTGGAAGAACTCTGAACTAACCCCTCCAGACTCAGGACGAATTTCTTCAATAAATTCAACCTAAAGAAAGAGAACATAGTCCCAGATCCTGACTTAAAATACAGTGTTTTGAACTTTATGGAAGTTTTAAACCTCCATTTCTGCAGGCTCTAGAATTACTAGAATCACATAGCTCTTACCTCCTTGCAATCTGTCTTCCCTAAGTTTGCTGCTGAGCAGTAGAGGCCATGAATGTATTTATTCTCAGATTGTTGTATGCATCCTTTACACTGCCACATGGACCAAGTGAAGGGGGACTCTAGCGAGAGTTAGCATTTACCAGTTGCATTGACCAGTATCTCAAACCAAATTTTGATGTGCTTCAAACCCTTGCGCCCCTAAATTCCCTGATTATTCTATCTTGTTGTCCATCTCATCATTCAGACTTCACAGCCTTGGCTCCAGTCAACAGGTATTTGTTTTTTCCTGTCTATACTCTTATTTGGGCTTCTGCAAAACAGCCCTCCCAGTATGCCTGGGCATGAGACCTTTTCAGGAACCAGCAGAGCAGATTGCCCATAGCTCTCAAATGAGAAATCAGCATTAACCAGTCCCTCTTTTTATTTATTATTTATTTATTTATTTTTTGAGATGGAGTCTCACTCTGCTGCCCAGGCTGGAGTGCAATGGCACGATCTCGGCTCACTGCAACCTCCGCCTCCCAGGTTCAAGCCATTCTCCTGCCTCAGCCTCCCGAGTAGCTGAGATTATTACAGGCACTCACCATTGCACCCAGCTAGTTTTTGTATTTTTAGTAGAGACGGGGTTTTGCCATGTTGGGCAGGCTGGTTTCGAACTCCTGATCTCAGGTGGTAATCCACCCACCTCAGCCCCTCCAAAATGCTGGGATTACAGGTGTGAGCCACCACACCTGGTCCCAGTCCCTCTTTTTAAAAGCTTTCTCTACCTTTGGACTTTATGACTATGTACTATCTTGGTTTTCCCCCACGTCTCTAACTACTTTTCTACATCCTTTCTTGGGTAATTTACTTTTATCTTTTAATGATAAGCACCACTCACTTTTGTTTCTTGGATTTTGGTTCCCTCTCTACTCTCTTTGCCTGGGAAATCTTGTCTACTGCTGCTTCAGTCAACACACCATCATGTTTAAGGGCCTGCCCCACTTTCCCTTCTGAATATCCCAATAACAAATTAAGCCTACTTCTGATTTTCCTATTTCTGCTCATTTATACTAGCCTGTCCATGCCACAGTTAGGACTCACTCATGATGGGCCCTGACAACCTTGCCCTTGTTCAGAGTCTGTATTTTTATTTGATCTGGCTTGAAGTTTACTTTTTTCTACCCCTTGGTCATCTCCCATAAGGGGAATACTTTTCTACTGATTTCCTTACAGTTAAGATTTAAAGAAAAATAGGTATGAAGGGAGACATATAACTAGAAAGCCTGGTTTATAAAGTAGTTTTTGTTTTCCATTGGAGTCACATGCTGGGAAAATCCCTTTTTATCTGAGTCCCACTTCCCAGGTTCCGATTTTTTCTCTAACAGCCCAACTCTTCCTCTCACGGCTGACATCAAGAAAATCCACTCCCTTCTGGACAGACTGCAGCTCTTACCTACAGAGTTAGTCATTATTCTATAGCCTCAAGAGGGCAAATAAGCTGAGGTACCACACAGTAAAAACCCTATAAGCACCCACAAAGGATAAAAGGAAGGATGGCTAGAATTGAAACTCATATAGTGGAAGGTCTTAATTGATGAAACTGGAGCCAACATGTAGGAAAAGTATCCCTTCCTCTAGCAGTTTGATTGCATTAGAGCCCCAATTCTTCACCCCTCCGTGATCCATGTCTTTTGCATATGACTTTGCAGTTCCTCCCACTGAAGAGGCTGTGTATATTTCCCTAGCCTTTGACTTAGGTTCAGCTTTATGACTGCTTTGACTAAAGCAATGTTTGGTCTTGCTATCTTGCACCTCTGGCACTACTGTGGGAAGAACATGCTTGCTCGCCCCAGGAGGAGAATGAAAGACATAGGAAGCAGAGCTAAATTGCTCCAGCCAGGCCTAGGTCAGCCAATCCCTAGCCAACTCCCAGACATGTACACAATCTCAGACAAAATTTGCAAAGCCACCCAGATGAGTTTGGCCTAGCCCAGCAGGTCCTCCACTGAACTGCAGATCTGTAAAATAAATTATTGTCATTTTGAGCCATTAAGTTTTGGGATGTTTCATTATGCAGCATTTTTGTAGTCATCAGTAACAGTTAACTCATAGCCCAGTGTGCAATTAAGCATCCCATTGCTATTCTCTGAAGGGTAAGAGGGGAATTCTGGAAACCAAAAGATTGATAACCATAGCTGCAAATGCAGGCTCTTTTAAGAGAGCATTTATTACATCATATGAATGCATCCCTCCCACAGAAGTAAAAATGTTCAATGAGACTTGTTACTGTACCACTAATACTTTGCTGAAGTCAGTGGCTTCAGCTTGACTTAATTGACGCAGAGCATCTTTAACCAGGCGACTTCGTCTGACTCTAAGTATAAATCTGGGTGATGGAGGAAATTCATCCTTTTTTTGCAGAATTGTTTCGTGCATAAGCATGTATGCTTTCTCTTCTGACATCTGGAAAAATAAATTTTTTAGTTGGCTTCTCCTTTTGCCTCATAGGAATCCCAGGGATTGTTTAATACTTCCAGTAAACATTTTGTGTAGTATATACTTAATCCTGCCATTGCTGTAAACACTCACATTGTAATTATTTAAGAAAACGGACAACATATCTGCCTTATGGAAGATTAAGTGATTGTAGGACCAGAGAAACTATGGTTACCTAGGAATTGTGTACAGGAGATTAGTCAGCATGGATGAACACCTAAGTTATTAAAAGCTATCTCAGATTATTTATTATAGTAAACATCATCCTTAAAGGCCATACTCGTATTCAACATGCTGAGACATTCATCCACCATCAGTCTTAAGACACAGAGCATTAGCGTTGTAATCCTCAGTAATATAAAGGCAGTATAAGAGCTCAGGGATAATGTGAGCTGTAGGAAAAAGATAGAAGACAGACTTCCTCAGAGAAGATCCACTCTTCTTTCCAGTAACTATGATCCATCCATGGGAACTCTCTAAGAATATACCACAAGTGCCCTCATTTTGTATCTAACATTACTCCTGGTCACCCTGAATAGTACTTGTTTTTAGCTTTTATGATCACCCTAAGTACTTCTCTTTAGGTTTTCTGAAGTACTTCTCTTTAGCTTTTCTGAATTCTCAACATTCTCTCACTACTTTAATCTCTGGAACTTCTCTAGATTAGAAATCTAGTGTTGGACTTGCTATCCTTGCTTTGACCTTCAACACTCCTCAAGGGCTTCAGTTACATCACAAAGACAATAAATGAGGATTTAGAACTCAAACCAATGTAGCCCTTATAGGGCCTGTCCTGAAATTGTGACAGCAAGACCAGTGGATAACAGCTATCCTACCCCAGGTTCCTAGGCTGGGTGTGTTTGCCCACATTCACTCTCTACAAGCACCTCAGAGAAGTATGCACATGGCCCTGGGGTTGGGAAATCCCTGCCCTGAGTATCTGCCATCATTATATACTAAGAAATTTGTCTGTTATTACTAGATTCTTCTAGTTTTTCTTTAAGATTTTTTTTTAAGCACCAGATTTGTAGGGAAAAGGAACAGGTTTCATCTCTGTTTCTTTCTGGTTGGGTCATCACCTCCTGTGACCCTGCAGGAGTCTGCAGGTCTGGGACATCCAGCAATACTGACTACTAAGCAACATGTTCCATGGGTCTGAGTTCCATGGGTCTGTGGCCAGCAGTGCCCTCCACTGACTACAGCAGGGAGAGGTGTCTGTACCTTCTTTTACATAACCAAGAGCTGGATGGGAAACCTGCCTCTTAGCTTAATTTCCAGCTTCTCTACTCCGGTTCTTTATATATTGGTTTTACCTTTTCACATGTACATTTGAATTGGTGATCCAGTTTGGAGCTTGCAGTTTTGACTATATCCATTATCTCTCCTTTGGAGAGCAGATTATAAAGTCCACTTTCCAGCTTCACTCATAACAACTAAAAGTAAGAGTTTTCTTGTCCTCAGACTTTCCTAGTCTTTCATAATGTGCAATCTGCCCGAGTCCATTGTCCACTCAACCCTCGACTACTCACTAGCAGAATAGACAAATGACCAAGAGAGAAACATGGCTATAGGAGAAAATACCATAAAGGGAAGGTCTTGTTTAAGGGAAACTGATGGGAAAGTTAGGTTTGGAAAGGAAAGACAGTCTATTTTCTCCCTTTACCAGGGATGTTAGGAAAATAAAAACAGACGGTTCAGAAATAAAAGAAGAGATGACCTGGTCAAATCTATTTGTAAACATGCTGGTAATAGACACTAATAATAGTAACTAGGCCGGGTGTGGTGGCTCACGCCTGTAATCCCAGCACTTTGGGAGACTGAGGTGGGCAGATTACCTGAGGTCAGGAGCTCGAGACCAGCCTGACCAACATGGTGAAACTCCATCTCTACTAAAAATACAAAAATTATCTGGGTGTGGTGGCAGGTGCCTGTAATCCCAGCTACTTGGAAGACTGAGGCAGCAGAATCACTTGAACCTGGGAGGTGAAGGTTACAGTGAGCAGAGATCGTACCACTGCACTCCAGCCTGGGCAACAGAGCTAGACTCCATCTCAAGATGATAATAATAATAAGCCAGGTGCAGTGACTCACGCCTGTAATCCCAGCACTTTGGGAGACCAAGGCAGGCAGATCACTTGAGGTTGGGAGTTCGAGACCAACCTGACCAACATGGAGAAACCCCATCTCTACTAAAAATACAAAATCAGCCAGGCATGGTGGCGCATGCCTGTAATCACACCTACTCGGGAGGCTGAGGTAGGAGAATTGCTTGAATCCGGGAGGCAGAGGTTGTGGTAAGCCAAGATTGCACCATTGTACTCCAGCCTGGGCAACAAGAGCAAAACTCTGTCTCAAAATAATAATAATAATAGTAACTAGAGGGACAGCCCTTACCTGTGGAATGCTACTAGCAGGATATACCTTTTCTGTCTAGGTTGCTTATTATAAATATACCTGGAGTTTATGGATTTATGGGACATGGCACATTGGAAAATATCATGTAAGTCATGTAATTAGTGGGGTATAAGAAGGGACTGAATAACTGAAATGGCTTCTCTTGTGCATGTTCTATCCCAGACTTCTTATGTTTCACCCAGATGCATCCTTTGAATTAGTAATAAAAGTCAATAATGGGTATAAGTTCTGATTCCTATGAGTCTTTAAAATATAAATATCATAGATGAATAGATATAAACTTTTCACGAGGAATGACCTAGAAAACAAGCCTCAGCAATAAAAAAAAAAGTTTGGACAATTTAGCATAATAAGGGGATGATATTATATATACTTAACTGAGAACTAAGGCTGATGGTGATAAAAGAAACCAAATAATATGTAAATCTTATGTGGGACTAACACAACTACCTGAAAAGAAGCAGAAGGGTGAAAGTAAGTAGAAAACAATATAAACTTATTGATTGACTCACAGACATTATTTAAGAATACAAGAATATCAGTTGGAGCTTATAAATCAAGCTCCAAGAAGCTTAAGGAGATATTTTTAATCCAAAGATTAGCACTTAAGAACACAGTATTAAAATTGGATAGAGGAGGAGAGGAAAGAGAGAAGAAAAGAACAGTTTACTGGATAGTGTCAGTGTTGTTCACGGCAGGAAAACAATAGATATTACATAAAGAAAGTGAGGACTAGAACATTAAATAACAATGAGAAATATAAATTAAAATCAAACTGAAATATCATGATTAACTCATCAAAATGGAAAAGATCACAAAGCTTGATAATACTCTGCATTGCTGAGAACAGCATGTGGAAGAGGCATTTGCAATCTCTATAGAGGGTAATTTGGTAACATTTGATAATAAAGGGATAGGAATTAATTATTCTACCTTCCTATGTGAATGGTCTTTAACCATTTTAGAGTAACCAAGTACCCTGACTGATAAGGAAAAGCTCTTTTTTACCTAATTCCAGGAAATGACTTTGGAACGAATAAGATTAGAAGTATTGCCATACCACAAACCTTAATGAAAATAATTGATGAAATTATTAAATAAAAGGTTAATGGGAAACAATGAAAGAATCAAGTGGTTGCCACTTGAACCACTCATGAATCTCACAGTGAACAGGAGTAAGACAACCAGAAATAATGCATTGAATTATGGGCAGCTGAAAAGACATTGGAACTGAAATTTGCTGCAAAATACTTCAGCAAAAACAGTAACAACAACAAAAGAAAAAAAAGTGATAGATAAAAGTGTGGCAAAATGTTGACAATTGCTGAATCTTGGTGATGGGATTCATTATACCCATCACCAAGATATATTTGAAATATATTCTTTTTTATATATGTTTGAAATTTTTCACACTAAAAAAGAAGACATACATACCCACATCTTTATACATGAATCAGCTTGCAATAATTTTATTTTGGATAGCGAATTAAAGATAAATGGAAAATCACTGAAAATAACAGGACTGGGGGTTTCTGCAGGTATCTAAAAAATAAAGAGAGATAATAGTTTTGATAATTAAAAACAATTTAAAAAAACTTACTTCCTTTACCTTATTGCCTTTTTTTTGGAATCTGGTTTTTGTGGTTCTTTGTTTTTTTGAGACAGAGTCTTCCTCTGTCACCCAGGCTGGACTGCAGGGGCATAAATTTGGCTCACTAAAACCTCTTTCTCTGGGCTCAAGTGATCCTCCCACCTCAGCCTCTTGAGTAGCTGGGAGTACAGATACGTGCTACCACGTATTTGTATTTTTTCGATAGAGACAGCGTTTCACCATGTTGCCCACGCTGGTCTCAAACTCCTGGGCTCAAGCAATCTGCTCACCTTGGCCTCCCAAAGTGCTGGGATTACAGGTGTGAGCCACTGCACCTGGCCTCAGAAATCTGTTTGTAAGAATCCAAATTACTTAGAAACAAAATTTCAAAAAGTGCATTTGTTTTATGATTAAAATATATTTAGGTTTCCAGTGATCATCAAATTTAGCAAATTTATCATTGTAATTTTAAAAATTGCAAATCTTGATTTATCAAAGGAGTACCTTAACAGATACTACAGTAATGTGTCCTCCTTTAAAATATGAACATTTTCAGAAGTAAAAATGTTATTCTTACCATGTGGTTATCCCGAAAGAGCTGTCTTCTTCTATCTGTATAAAAGTTTAATAAGTCAGAGAGTTCATTTATGTTGAAAGTATTTTCTGGTAGTCGACAGTTAGCTTTGTTTACCTTAAAGAGAATATGACCTGTGAATTTCATTTTCTATCAATAAGTGATTTAATCTATGATATATAGATATATATATATAGCTGTCATACAGATAAGAAAGAGAGCTCTCTAAACTGAAAACATTTGTCAGTAATGAAGTAGAGTTCTATAAAGTTTCCATTTTCTGAGCTATAATTTCCTTAATTTTCATGAAGAAATGTCAAAGATAAGACGCTGACAGTGTGGATTAGTAAACTAATTTTTAGGGCATAGATTTACTGGAAACAGTTTCTAGATTTTGAGAATAAAAGCACCATAAAAATCCAAGGTACCTTTAACAAATTCAGCACTTCGTTCATTAATTAATAAATACTAACTTGGCACACATTATTTTGTCAAGCATGGGACAAATCTTTAGATTAAAATGTCCTTTCTTAAATGAATGTGGATCTATTCCCATAAAACTGTATTTGCAAAAACAGGAGACTGCCCTTCAGTGTAGATTGACAACCTGTGGTCTAGTAGGTAAAAACAACAAGTTACCAGGCATTTAGGATACAGTTTCTGATTGGGGAAAGACTTAAGAGGTTCAAGAAGGCTTCCTAGAGGAAGCATCAATGATCTAAATATGCCTCCATCACACAAAATTAATACAAATGATAGAAGGTGGGAAATAAGAAATTTAAGAACATAAATTAAGGAAATAAAAAACAAATATACAGGAGCAAGATCAACAAATGAAAAGACTGCTTCTTTAAAAAAGAAAAAACAATTTCCCAGTAAGACTTTTCAAACAAACAAACAAACAAACAAAAAAAACAAAAAAAACACCAGTATCAAGAATGAAAAATGGGGCAAAACTACAGATTGTGATGAGATTAAAAAGATAAAAATAGGACATTTGAAAACTTAGATAAAGAGACAAATCCTGGGAAATACCCAGCAATACAAGAAAAAAATAGAAAATCTCAATAATCCTGTGGCTGTTAAATAAATTAAACCCATAATTTAAAAAACTGTTGACAAAGAAATTTCCAGACCCAAAAAGGTTTATAGATTAGTTCTACTTATCATTTAAGGAAAATGCTAGGATTACAGAATCTTTTGCATAAAATAGAAAAAGAATATTCCCCAAATAATTTCATAAGATTAGCATTACCTGGTCCAGAAACTTCACAGGGGCATTATGAGAAAGTAAAATAACAAACCAGTCTCACTCATAAATATAGATGCAAATATGATAAGCAAAATATCAGCAAATGGAATCTTTGAAATCTATAACACATTATGAGCAAGCTGTGTTACTTCAAGTAAATAAGGTTAAAACAGTTGAAAACCCATCTGTGTATTTTGCCATCATATGCAGAAGAAACATTTAATAAAATTCAATATCCATCCATGATCTAAAAACAAAGCCCTCAGCAAACTAGAAATAGAATGAAGCTTCCTTAACCTTTTAAAAATGTATCTACAAAAATCCCACAGCAAAACATAAAACTGAATGTTAAGGTTTTCCCTTTGAGATCAGAGTAAGATTATAAAACATTATACTGGATGTCCTAGTCAATGAAATAAGTAAAGAGAAATAAATAGGAACAAAACTGTTACTATTTCAAGTTATATGATTCTATACAGAGAAAATCCAAAGGAATCAAGAGATTAGTTTTAATAGGTAAATTTAACAAGATTATTAAAAACAAGCTTAATGTATAAAAATTACTGCGTTTCTATACATCAATGACAAAGTTAAAAATTTAACTTTTAAGAGGAAAAAGTAAATGAATTTATCATCAAAATAAAAAACATTTGTGCATAAAGACACCATGGTGAAAGTGAAAAAACAACACATGGGAAAATATTAACATTGTATATCTGATAAGGGACTTAAAACTATATGTAAAGAACTCTTATGACTGAATAATAAAAAGACTAATTATCTAATTTAAAAATGGACAAAAGACCTCAGTAAACATTTCTCAAAATAAGATACAGAAATGGGCAATAAGCATATGAAAAGCTCAACATCATTAGCCATCAAGGAGATACAAGTCAAAATCACAAAGAGATACCATTTCCCACTCACTTGACTATAATCCAAATGACAGATAATAACAAGTGTTGGCAAGAATGTGGAAAAGTGGTCGGGTGCGGTGGCTTATGCCTGTAATCCTAGCACTTTGAAAGACTGAGGTGGGTGGATTACTTGAGGTCGGGAGTTCGGGACCAGTCTGGCCAACATGGTAAAACCCTGTCTCTACAAAAATACAAAAATTAGTGGGGCATGGGGTGTACATGTACACCTGTAATGCCAGCTACTTGGGAGGCTAAGGAAGGAGAATCGCTTGAACCTGGGAGGTGGAGGTGGCAGTGAGCTAAGATTGTGCCACTGCATTCCAGCCTTGGCAACAGAGCAAGAATCTGTCTCAAAAAAAAAAAAAAAAAAGAATGTGGAGAAACTAGAACTGTAATACATTGCTGGTGGTAATACAAAATGGTGCAGCTGCTTTGGAAAACAGTCTGCTGGTTCCTCACAAGATTAAACTAGAGTTGCCACATGACCCAGCAATCCCACTCTTGGGTATATGCGGGAAATGAAAACATATGTCTACATAAAAATTTGTACAGACATTTAAATAGTGACATTATTCATAATAGCCAAAGAGTGGAAATAACCCAAATACCTATCAATTGAGGAAGGGATATATAAAATGTAGTATTTCATGCAGTGCATTATATTATTCATCAATAAAAAAGAATGAAGTACTCATACATACTCCAACATAGATGAACCTTGAAAACATTATGCTAAGTGAAAAAAGCTAGTTGAAAAAGACTACATAATGTGTGATTCCATTTACATAAAATGTCCAGAATAGGCAAATCTGTAGAGACAGAAAGTAGATTAGTGATTGCCTAGGGTTGGGGTGAGAGTAAGGGGATGGGAGTTGAGGGGGAATGGGGAGTGACTGCTAATGGTATAGGGCTTCATTTTGGGTGATAAAAATGTTGTAAAGTTGATTGTGGTAAAGGTTATACAACTCCATGAATATACTAAAAAGTATTACATTGCACATTTTATTTATTTATTTATTTTTATTTTTTAAAAAATAGAGACAAGGTCTCACTATGTTGCCCAGGCTGGTCTTGAACTCCGTAACTCAAGCAATCTTTCCACCCCAGCTTCCCAAAGTGCTGGGATTACAGGCATGACATTGTATATTTTAAATGGGAGAATTATATCTCAATAAAGCTGTTTTAAAAAGATACATAATCACATCAAATATCAAGTACTCATGATATATCTAATAAAAGACCGCAAGACTTCTACATAGAACACTATAACATATTTTTGTAAGAAACTGAAGAAGAACTAAATAGAGAGCTATGTCATGATCAGACTTAGAAGACTCAATAATGTAAATTTGTCATTCTGTCTCCAATCACTACCAGGTCAAAGACACAATCAAATGGAATTTGTGGAATTGGAACAAAAAGGTAATTGTAAAGTTAATATTTAAGTTCAACAATAATACTGAAGGAGAAGATAAAAGTTGAAACTTACTCTATCACATATCAATATTTATTATAAAGATACAGAAACTTGTACGGTGTTGTACGGGTACAAGGATAGATTAACAGCCAAATGAATACTTGATTTTCAATACAAGGAGTACTAAAAAGCACCAGGGAAAGAGGTGTATTTTATTAAGAAGTAAATTTAATCTAGAAGGAAAACAAAAGTTAGTGTAAGAAACAGTGCCCTAGTCTGACACCCTATATATAGTAAGAGTGAATGAAACCAAAAAAGAAAAATGCCGAGAGAGAGAGAGAGAGAGAAGAGAGACAGAGAGAGAGAGAGAGAGGAGAGCGGAGAGGGGAAAGGGGAGGAGAGGGGAGGGTGAGGGAGAGGCAGAGGCAGAGGCAGAGGGAGAGGGAGAGGGAGAGGGAGAGGGGAAGAGAGAGGATTGATGACAATGTTTGGGTCCTAGGATGTACATCTGAAGTTAGCATGACCTAATATTATGCTTTCTGTATCACAACATTAGTAAAACGAATATCGTCTTCCAATTGTCCACAAAACTGGAGACCATTCCAGAACTGAGACCAAATATTATGTTTATTAATTGCAGCTTAAGACAGTAAATTACAGTGTAATGGTCTTAATTACTAATTCATTATTAATTAGTTTAATAGCTTTTCTTCCTAGGCACAAGAACATCAAAGCATAAATTCTTCCAGTATCAGCAATGACATCACTTAAGAGTCTCTCAGAATCTTAGGCACCACCCCAGGCCTACTGGATCAGAATCTGAATTTTTTAACAAGATCTCAGGTAACTTGCGTGCATGTTAAAGTTTGAGAAGTGCTGCCCTAGCTACCTTAGACATTAGTGCTCATTACTCTGATCTACATCTCCAGAATTTAAGAGATCTTCTGTGAATCACTGATCACTGTGGGAATTCAGATACTCATCTGTAACACGCTTATGTCCATCTTTAGATCTAGTCAAGAGCCCGATTTCTATTTATTGGGACTACCACCCAAAGCAGAATGAGGATGATGTAACCAAGCCCAGTGACTTCTAGATACCACTAACTCTAGGTAACTCTACTAAAACAGACTTTGCATTCTTGGTGACCCTGATGTTGACATGGCCATAGAGAATGTGGACACCAAATCCTAATGGCCTCATTTGATATTTCTACAGTGGGATTTAGCAAATATTCTGATATAGACAGACTGAGTTGATATAACAGTATCCATTGGGCCCTTTCTTTGTTCTGGCCATAGTCCTCGGTGGACTTTTCTTCCTTTCTATTTAATTTTTACTAAGTTACAAATAAAACATATATGTTTCATTTATAAATCACATATTTGGGCTGGGCATGGTGGCTCATGTAGGTGGATCACTTGAGGTCAGGAGTTCGAGACAAGCCTGGCCAACATGGTGAAACCCTGTCTCTATTAAAAATACAAAAATTAGCTGGGTGTGGTGGCAGGTGCCTGTAATCCCAGCTATTCGGGAGGCTGAGGCAGGTGAATTGCTTGAACCCTGGAGGGAGAGGTTGCAGTGAGCCAAGATCATACCAGTGTACTCCAGCCTGGGCAACAGAGCTAGACTCTGTCTCAAAGAAAAAAAAAAATCACACATGTGTAGTATGATAAGTCCCCCACCAAGTTACTTAAGGGTGTTTATCCAGTGCCTCAACCCTGAGGGCCAGGCAATGAGCCAAGGCCATGGTGCCCAGCTGAGGAGCAGGTGTCCCTGAGAACCCAAACATCCTGGAGAGTATCTGAGAACCTGCCAAGATAAACAGTCTCATGGCTCAAACACTGTAGCTCTTTGAGCCAGAAAATTCACTTGAAAGCAGTTTAGAGATGGGAGGCAGCACAGATCTCTAGAGCTGTCCTGTTGCCGTCCAGGAGTCCAGGAGTACCCTGTGTGTAAGTCCTAATAGATACACCTACTCATCAAGCTGGGCTTGTCCTAGTCATTTTTTGGTCTTTTGGCTCGCTCCTAGTTTCAGGGAGGGTTTTTCTATGTGATTCTGGGTTGTTGTTTTTTTTTTTTTTTCTTACAACATACATTGACTAAGTGCATAAAGCTTAAATGTGCAGCTTGGTGAGCTTTTATACACATACTCACTTGGGTAAGTACTGTCCAGGTGAAGACATGGAACATTTCTAGCAGGCCCCAGGATGCTCCCCTATGCTCCTTCCAAGCCAGTCGCCCTTCCCAAGAGGTAACACCATTCTGCTTTCTGTCATTATAGATTAGCTGTGCTTGTTCTTAAAATTCTTATAAAAGAAGACAGTGTAATTTTTAGTGTGTTTTTTGTTCGTCACTGTGTTGATGAGATTCATCCATGTTGTTGTATGTTGTATGTTGATACATGTAGCAGTATCTTCAGTGTACTTTACTTTTGTTTTAAGAAATGTGGTTTTGCTCTGTCACCCAGGCTGGGGTACAGTGGCACAATCATAGCTCATTGCAGCCTCAAATTCCTGGGATGAAGCCATCCTCCCACCTCAGCTTCCAGAGTAGCTAGAATTACAAGTGCAGTGTACTTTTTCTTAATGAAAGAAGTCCATTACAAAACATCTTAAGTCCTCCTAAAGTTTCTCAACTTTTAAATCCCTAATTGTTTTATGTCAAACATTTCCCTTTTCTACATTCCTTTAAAAAACATTTCACTCCTCATAATTTTTATTTGACTTCTTAGAAGTCCAGTTGGTCGGCCGGGCGCGGTGGCTCACGCCTGTAATCCCAGCACTTTGGGAGGCCGAGGCGGGCGGATCACAAGGTCAGGAGATCGAGACCATGGTGAAACCCCGTCTCTACTAAAAATACAAAAAAAATGAGCCGGGCGCGGTGGCGGGCGCCTGTAGTTCCAGCTACTCGGGAGGCTGAGGCAGGAGAATGGCGTGAACCCAGGAGGCGGAGGTTGCAGTGAGCCAGGATCGCGCCACTGCACTCCAGCTTGGGCGACAGAGCGAGACTCTGTCTCAAAAAAAAAAAAAAAAAAAAAAAAGAAGTCCAGTTGGTTGAGACTTAAGGGATTTTGATTAAATAAAACAGTACATACATTCCTTTAGAATAACCCTTACCTTATGCAGTTCTTTCAACATTCCTAAAAGAGCTTTAACATTACAGTGATCCTGTTCGGTTTCAGTCCAATGAAGCAGCTGAGAGATGATGGCTGCTTTAAGCATCTGGATCAGTGGGTTCAGAGAAGATTCTTGCAAAAATGCCCAACACTTCTCTGGGGGTGTAAAATTAGCCATTATAAATATGCTTTTCCTACTACCCCCCAAATCCCTGTTTCTAGTGGGTTCTTTAATATTGTAATATAATGTAAAATAATATTTTACATTTCTGATGGCATAATTTATAAATATTTTTTAAAGTATATCCTGCACAACAGTTACTGCTCCAGATGCGGAAATTTTTTCCCTTATTAAGTATCATTAGAATGTAAAAAAGCTCAAATTCAAGATTTGAAGAAACTGGTTAATGGCTTACATTTATACTTAATTGATTGACTTCACGATTTTCAAACTGACAATTGTATAGGGTATCGGTAAAGTCTGAAAACATACATAGGTGAATACACAAACACAATGGCATCAAGGACATTTTTAATCGGTAAAAAATGAAAAATATTATCTATGTTTTTAGATTTTATGAACACCTGGTACATGGCCATGTACTTTTTAAAATAGCCAATAATTATATTTTAATATTACTGGATTGCAACATGGATTTGGAATGTGGAACCTTTAAATTCTCAGAACAACTCTCAGAAAACAAATCCATTTGATGTTAAAATACACTATCAAGCAAATGTAATTAAAACAGTATTACCCAGATATATGAAAAGCAAACACGTAGAGATTCCATAAGTAGACTCAAATACACACGAAACTTTAATATATAATAAATGTGGCATTGCATATTAGTGGGAATGAAAAAGATTCAATAAATAGGTGGGGAAAACTGGAAACTGATTTAGAAAAAATAATGTTTAATCAAGATAAACTTCATATGGATCAAATATTTAAACATAAAAATGAAATAATAAAAATTATAGTAGGAGGATGGGAATTATTTTAGTTATAAATTATTTTTGAAGCATGACCCCAAATCCAGAAACCATAGAAGAAAATATTAATATAGTAGGCTACATTAAAATTGTTTAAAATAATTCTGCATAGCAAAAATACCACAAAATAAAAAACATTTTTTAATAGCCTAAATACTTGCAATTCATATTATTGATAAAGGATTAATTGCCTTCATAATTTAAAAGCTCCTAAAATAAAACAGGAAAATACTAACAACCAATGGGAAAAGAGCAAAGAAGGAAGAATAATAGCAAAACCACTCTCGCAGAGTTAATGGGAATTATAAGCCAGGCTTTATGCAGAATTATGGTTATTGACAAGGTCAATTGACTGGAGTGTGCTGGTGCACTTCAACCCACTTCCCTGAGCTGATAACTAACCCAGAGTCACACAGCACACTAAGCACCTGCTCTCCCATTGTTCCTACAGATAAAATCTCTGACACTGGACCTTTTTACCCAATAATTATTTAAGGCATTTTTCAGATCCTGAATTCCAGCAGAATGGCTGACATCAACTGGTCTGAAGACCCCCATCAAGGAACCGACTCAGTGCTGGAATGCAGTTTCTTCATCTCCCTATCCCTGACTTCACCTCCCACTTCTCAGCCAATCAGTGATCACCACACTTTAGGCCATCACCTGTGTCCAGACCCCTTAAAAACCCTGTCCACAAACCTCTTGATAAGGCATATTTGAGGTTTCCTCTTATCTCCTCATTTGGTTGCCCTACAAGTATTAAACTCTTTCTCTGCAGCAACACCTACTGTTTCAGTGTATTGGTCTATTACTGTGCAACAGGAAATCAAACCTGATTGTCCTATAATAAGAGTTCACAGAATATGATACACAAAGTTATCTGTGATATACAAAAAACAGCACAACCTCACTCTTAATAAGAAAAATTCAACTTAAAATTAAAAGGTTTTTTTTCCTCAGAATGGCAAAGATCAAAGTTTGATAACATGGTTGGAAAGTATGTGGACCAATATTCTCATATTCATTGATGAAATGTAAATTGATATATCCTTTGTCAGTGCTAACAGGTTTCCCAACTCTAGAGGTGCAATTTATACAGACATCAGTGTGAATGACAACCACTTCAAGTTGAGTGACATGATGACCCTGACTCTGTGGAGGGTCATTTGGCAAAATATCTCAAAATAAAAATATACATACAATTTGACTCAGTGATTTTGCTTTCTGGAATTATTCCTGCATGAGTGAATTTATATATGTACAGTGAAATGCTTCACAATAGAACATTCTTCAGCCATTAAATAGAATGAGGCAGTTCTATAGATTCTCTAATGGAATAATCTCCATGATACCCTGTTTAGTGAGAAAAAGCACGTTGTGGAAGAGGAACTTTAATAGTTTGCTACCATTAAAAACAGAAATAATACATTTGTATGTTTCTATGTATACAATATCTTTCAAAGGTTATACAAGAAACTAGAACCCGTAGCCACTTCTGGGAGGGGAACTGGGTGGCTTACCTTTCATTGTACATATCCTCTGTACCTTTTTATTTTTCTTTGAGATAGGGTCTTGCTCTGTCACCCAGGCTAGAGTGCAGTGGTATGCTGATAGCTTACTGCAGCTGTCAGAGGCATTTGAACCAGAGCAACTCCATCTTGAATAGGGGCTGGGTAAAATAAGGCTGAGACCTACTGGGCTACATTCCTAGATAGTTAGGCATTCTAGATGACAGAATGAGATCAGAGGCCAGCACAAGATACAGGTCATAAAGACCTTGATGATAAAACAGCTTGCAGTACAGAAGCCGGCTAGAATCCACCAAAACCAAGATGGCAACGAGAGTGACCTCTGGTCGTCCTCACTGCTATACTTTCCCCAGCACCATGACAGTTTACAAATGCCATGGCAATGTCAGGAAGTTACCCTATATGATCTGAAAAGGGGAGGTATGAATAATCCACCCCTTGTTCAGCATATAATCAAGAAATAACCATAAAAATGGGCAACCAGCAGCCCGCGGGGCTGCTCTGCCTATGGAGTAGCCATTCTTTTATTCTACTTTCGTAATAAATTTACTTTCACTTTACTCTACAGATGCTCCCTGAATTATTTCTTGTGTGAGATCTAAGAACCCTTGTTTGGGGTCTGGATTGGGACCCCTTTCCAGTAATACAGCCTTAAACTCCTGGGCTCAAGTGATCCTCCCGCCTCAGCCTCCAAGTGGCTGGGACCACAGGTGTGTGCCACCATGCATGACTGATGTAAACAAAAAAATTTGGTAGAGACGGGGTCTCACTATGTTGCCCAGGCTGTCCTCAACCTCCTGGGCTCCAAAGATCCTCTCACCTTGGTCTCCCAAAATGCTAGGATTAAGGTGTAAGCCACAATGCCTGGCCCTCTGTACCTCTTAAGTGAAGGAGCCCAGGGAAATTTGCCCCAAAATATGGCACCCTGGTATGCTGATTATTTTAAGTTAAAGGCCCCTGAAGGTCAGCAGATGCTGGAAGAGGCTTTTCTCTGACACTCCCTTACCTACCTTAAGACGACCCACTACAGAGGAGAGAATTGCCTTTCATGCCATCTCTGAAATTTCATTATCTGTCACAGAGAAGATGACTGAGGAATGTAACCACACCTAGATGTACTTCTTCAAAAGATAATGCCTGCCTCTCAGGCTCACTCCAATTCCAAGGAGAATCATTTACAAGTTAATTTCTGTTTCCTGGGTCCACTCGTTCTCCCAAATAGTGATTTACTACTTCTCAGAAGAATTGTCTACATTCCCTACCTCCCCTCTCCTCTATGTAGAAGGGTATATAAACATCTGTACCCCCATTGGGTTATTGGGTAATCACTGAACTTTCAATATTCGCTAAAAACTATAAAAGGACATAACACAGTACTGAATAAAGTAAATAATAACACAAAGTTTTTGTTTTTCATCATCTCTGGTCCAAATGTCTAAAGTCTCAAAACAACATGAGCAAAAAATTTTAAAGTATGGATTTATCTGGATTGAATACTTTATAGCTACCAAACTCTGATGTCAAAGTCACATCCAAGTCTAAAAACTACACCTGCTTTGTATGATAAAACTAATAGTTATAATAGCTTTAGATTATTAATCTTTTCAATAATTCACACGCCATGTTCTCAAATACTTGTCTATTTTGAAATCTTCTATCCAAAATTTGTTACAATATCTACTTCAGAAAGTAACTCTATATTGAGAGTACAGATAAAGTGACATAAAACTTACTTAGGACTTGTAAAGATTGTTTACTCATTTCACACACAGCCTTTGCAAATGGAACCACCAGGTTCTTCCAGTTCTTAGAATCATGCATCACAGGACATTCTGGGAGCAGGAGGAAAACTGATAAAGCTTCTTGGTGTGGAGAACGGCATGGAAGAGCTCTGAGCAGATCATCCTCGAGACATGTAGTTATCTGTGGTCGAAATAGGATCAGGGAACAGACCCAGGATATATTAGATACAGAGGATTGTGAGAAGCAAGCTATTAAATTAAGGGTCTCACTCCACCATGTTCCAATTAGAATAATCACTTAGCCATTCTGAAACCTATTGATGAGATTCCATCACTCCTTCCATCCCAAATGCCCGATATAGTACATGAGAGCCATCCTCCTCATTTTATATCAGGCTCCCTGAAGAAAATAAAGTGAAATCCCATGAGCATGGAGATACTGAGTGAATTATGGATTCAAAACGAGTACAAAGTCCTTCAAAAGCAATGTAGTATGCAGGTCACACTAGTATTCCTCCTTCTAGAAGGAAGAGCTGTCCCCGTCCCCTCACACAATATCCATTTCTTTCTTTCTTTCTGTTTTTTCATGTATCAGTAGAAAAATGTGCAGTGAAAAATAGCTCTAAATTTTTATATTATTTATTTCATCCAGAGGTGAAGTTTTACCTGAGTGTAATGGCTTAATCATAGCTCACTGCAGCCTCAATCTCCTGGGTTCAGGCAATCCTCCCACCTCAGACTCCTGAGTGGAATGCACTGCCACAGCCAGCTCATTTTAGAAAATTACTTGTAGAGATGGAGTCTCACTATGTTGCCCCGGCCAGTTTCAAACTCTTGGGCTCAGGTGATACTCCCACCTTGGCCTCCCAAAGTGCTAGGATTACAGGCATGAGCCAATGTACCTGGCCCAGAAGTAAACTTTTAAAATAGGACATATATAAAAATATATTAGTAGGAATAAACTTGTATGGTATCCTTTATATTTGTTTGAACATTCATTGAGTACTTAACAATGTGTCAGGTGATCTCATGTAAATCATTTTATTTAATCTTACTGATAATCCTGTAAGGTAATTTTTGCTTTATTGGTTTTTTACCTTGTTTTTACAGATGAGCAAGGAGAGACTCAGAGGAAGTTAGAGGAAAGAGGTTACTCGATTAGAAAATGACCATGGCACTACCATAGTAGTAAAACCTACCATGGCAGAGAAAATGCCATATGTTCACCTTGCCAGTCGTTTTTCTTTTTCCTCCTGGGTTTATAGGAAGATGGCAGCCCCTGGCTCCTCTTCAGTTAGGCAGGGCCATGTGACTGAGTCCTAGCTCACCAATGTGGGAGATAGTGATTTGTGACACATTAAGGCCAGGCCACTGAAATCTCTCATGGGAACTTCCCTACTCACTTCCCTCATCTGCTAGCCAAACCAAAAGACTGAGTGGAGGATTTTACAGCCCCAGGGCCTAGAGATGCTGGAAAGAAGCCTGAGTCAGCCCTGAATGAATGGCCTAGAGATGCTGGAAAGAAGCCTGAGTCAGCCCTGAATGAACCTGTGCAAAGATGCCTCTGACCTCCAACCCTCGTTGGACTAGGATGTTGGAAAATATTTTATTGTGTTAAGCCACTGAAATTTCAAAGTTGTTTGTTATAGCAGCTAGCCATATTTCCTCTACCTTATAGATCTATGTTCTGTAATTACAGTGTTTGCCTCTCATGTCATAAGGGTAAATAAGTGATATATGCAACAATAAACTGTGATGTACTATATATTGTTTTTATTACATTAAAATTCTTAAAATTTGCTTTTTCACATGTCCAGCAGAATATGATTTCTGTAGAATGCCAGTAGGTGTTATGCTAGAAAATAGCATCGCAATGCAAATAACTCCAAGAAAAATAGGGTCAAAAGAGATTTCTTTTAGTGTATGACATCACAGAATCTTTGATTTCCTAATGTGCATATCGTGACTCCATAATAGTAGAGAGTGTTACCAAAGTTTTTTCATTAAGAACCCTCTTTATGGTTTTTTTTTATGAAACTAATGTCCCTGGGAACTCGCATGGGGAACAGCACCCCAAATTATCTCCCATATCACCTAAAAACTTCATTTAAAAATATACTTCATATTTGCTATTATCACTTCATCTTGAAAACGAAAATAGTATATCTACTACACATCAAGGAACACTTTCCCCCTTTCCCTTCCAAGTATAAGGACCCACTCAGACCCATCAAAATGGTATAAAGATTATTTTACTAACTGAAGACATTTGAGACGCCTTTTTGGAGCTTCTTTTATCTAACTAATGCAGAACTCTTCTAGAATGAAGCTCTGTACATCCCCCACTGAGGAGATACACTGCTAAAAAGGAGACCAATCATTCAGACCCTTGCATGTGGAGGAGAAATTGCATAAACAAACATTCTCACAAACTGTCATACCTTCCATCTGTCTCCATAAAATCCCATTTGTTCTTCCCATAGGAGCTCTTTCTCCCTTCTCCCTTTCATCCACTAAGTTGCTTCATAAATTCTTATCCCAAGCTGTTCAGGGAGCCTCTTCATCTGAATGCTCCACATGCAAGCATACAAAACTTGTATTTTTCCTCCTGTGCTATAGGCTAAATGCGTTCCCCAAAATTCATATGTTAAAATCCTAACCCCCAATATGACAGTAGTAAGAGGTGGGGCCTTTGGTAGGTAATTAGGTCACAAGATTGGAGCTCTCATTAATGGGATTAGTGCCCTTAAAAAGAGACCCCAGAGAGATTCCTTGCCCTTTTTGCTATGAAAGGAAAATAAATCTTGGGGTCTCAAAATCACCAAGCGAAAGGGAAAAGTCAAGCTGGGAACTGCTTAGTGCAAACCTGCCTCCCATTCTATTCAAAGTCACCCTTCTGTTCACTGAGATAGATGCATATCTGATGCCTTTTTTGGAGAGGCTAATCAGAAACTCAAAAGCATGCAACCATTTTTCTCCTATCTACCGAAGACCTGGAAGGGCCCTCCCTGCTTTGAGTTGTCCTGCTTTTCCAGACCAAACCAATGTTCATCTTATATATGTGGATTGATGTGTCGTGCCTCCTGAAAATGTATAAAACCAAACTGTGCTCTGACCACCTTGGGCACATGTCGTCAGGACCTCTTGAGATTGTGTCACAGGCGTGTGTCCTCAACCTTGGCAAAATAAACTTTCTAAATTAACTGAGACCTGTCTTAGATATTCGGGGTTCATGCTGCCATGTGAGGACACTGAAAATATGGTCATCTATGAACCAAGAAGTGGGCCCCCACCAGACACCAAACCTGATGGTGCCTTGATCTTGGACTTCCCAGCCTCCAGAACTGTGAGAAATAAATGTCTGTTGTTTAAGTTACAGCATCCTGAGCACTAAGAAATTCTGTTAATTATTAGTTTTCAGTGACCCCTTCCACCAATTCAAACCTGAGTCAGTAGAGGAAAAGAAAGTTTTCTTCCCAATACAACCCAGAATCACACAATATTAAACTGGAATAGATTTTAAAGATGAATTCAACAGGTAAAGAAAATGTGATCCAAAGAGAAGGGATGAAGTAGTAACAGAGATTCATCTCGAATAGATGTGAGTTTCATCTCAGAATAGAGGAGCAGCTTTTTAGTTTATCAGTCCAGGATAAAGTTATCCTGCTTCCCAAACCAATACTCTTTTCCTGTATCGTGCTAAAGATTATCCACCTCTCAAGCATTGCTCTGATTATATTGAAAATAAAAATATTGCATATATTGTACATTTAAGGATTCAATAAGAAAATAAATGTCAGCACCTAATAAAATACCTGGAATACAGTAATTTCATAATGAGCACTAGCCCCCTTTTCCAGCCCCAATCATAAACCCACCTTTGCAAAAAGTATGACAGTAAGAGAAATCTGACATGGTTGACTCTATCTTGCTTCCAGCCTCACAGGTTGGCTGTCTTTTCTCATTCTTGGGCATGAGCCAAGCTAACTTTGGGAGAAATTTAGTTTATAGTTTAAATGATAATAGTCTGTCCCAAAAACTGAATTGTTTTTGTAAAACTAACGAAAGTCCGCCAAGTTAGGAGGATGAGAGGGGCTTGAATTCTAAATAATTATCAGCCATTAATCTAGAGGTCATAAGATTTGCAACTTCCTCAATTACTCTTGCAAATAACATCATTATTGTAGAACCTAAGATTGGCCTTTTGAGATGTCTTTTCAGGTTTTTGCATTTCTGACAACTGGATGGTCCCACCTGAACCCACCAGCCAGTCCTGTGCCCCCACCCAGGAACTGACTCAGCACAAGAGGACAGTTTCTATTCCCTATGATTTCATCTCTTACTCAGCCAGTCAGCATGCCCCCTACCCTAGCCCCCTGCCCACCAAACTATCTTTGAAAAGCCCCTAAGCGGGGTCGGGCGCGGTGGCTCAAGCCTGTAATCTACACCAGCACTTTGGGAGGCCGAGACGGG
>NW_012104043.1:422177-447397 GCF_000951045.1 Mandrillus leucophaeus
AAAAAAAAAAAAAAAAAAAAAAAAAAAAAAGAAAAACCCCTAAGTTATAACTCTGAGCCTTCAGGGAGATTGATTTGAGTAATAATTCTATCTCCTACATGGCATGGCCAGCCTCATGTCAATTAAACTCTTTCTTTACTACAATGTCATAGTCTCATTGAGTCAATTTTTGTTTCTGCAGTGGGCAGGAAGAACCCTTTGGGCAATTACAGTCACAGTCCCCTCTCATCCAGCTTCCAACAAAAATAAACTGCAATCATATTTGTTCTATATCTAAAGTAAGTATTGGCTATTACCATGGAAGAAATCCATTCCTTTTTTGTTAACTTCTTGAAGGTATCTCTTGCCATTTCTAAGTCCACATCAATGGACGTTGTTTCTCCAGTTCCTCTTTGGATACAAGAAATGCAAGAAACCACATAAACATAGGGAAAGGGATATTTCTAAAGTTCATATGTCATTTATTGTTTTATTTTATTACATATAAGATACAAACCTTTTCTCAAAGCTTGCCTTTCAAAATAATCAACCTACTTGACATAAACAATGTATAGTTTATGTTCTCCTTGTTAAAAGACAGTAGATAACCACTTAGTATCTCTATAGTGGCTACATCAAGTTTGGGCTGCCATATTAATAAAATTTTATGTGCTGAATCTGACAACGGAAACCATCTGCCCCCACACTCAGTTTGCACACTAAGAACTAGAACTACCTGCCCCCCACACTCCTTACCATTCATAGTTACAGAACTTTGTAATTCCACTGTTTTTATTAGCATGACTTTACTTTTCCAGGAAACTTTTGCCTAGACAAATGGCAATTGTTCATCATGGGAACTTCTTGAAAGACCCATTTAACTCTTCAATGGAGAGCATCCACAGTTTGTGCCCAAAGATTCTTTGAATCCCTTATCTCAAAATCCTTACCTTGCTGTTTCCACACATCCTAGATTGTTGTTCATTTTCCCAGTCCAAATCAAACCTCCAGCCTTCCCTCTCACATTGAAAGACCTCCTTAAACCAGACTCCCAATTCTCAATATATTCTGACCTGGTCTTTTCTCTCAGAAACACTACTGAAGTTTTGTTCAGGTATGCTGTTCTCTCTGGCCTGTCTTATCAACAAGTTGTTTTAGTGATATTTGAGAGGCCAGCATTCAATAAGCCTAATAATTTTTAAATAATGCATTATCAAATATTGTATGCCAGCTGCAGTGGGTCATGCCTATAATTCCAACACTTTGGGAGGCCAAAGTGGGAGGATTACTTGAAGCCAGGAGTTCAAGAGACCAGCCTGGGCAGCACAGAAGAGACCTTGTCTCTACAAAAAAATAAAAAAATAAAAATTAGCCAGGCACGGTGGTGCACACCTGTAGTCTCAGCTACTCCGGAGGCTGAGGTGGGAGGATAGCTCAAGCCCAGGAGTTCAAGGCTACAGTGAGCTATGATCAAACTACTGCATTACAGCATGGGCAACAGTGCAAGACCCCATCTCTAAACATTAAACAAAACAAAACAAAACAAAACAAACAAAAATGCCAGGCATAGTGGCTCAGGCCTATAATCCCAGCACTTTGGGAGGCTGAGGTGGGTGGATCACTTGAGGTCAGTAGTTCGAGATCAGCCTGGCCCAACGTGGTGAAACCCTGTCTCTACAAAAACTACAAAAAAGTTAGCTGGGCATGTTGGCGCATGCCCGTAATCTCAGCAACTCAGGAGGCTGAGGCGGAAGAATCACATGAACCCAGGAGGCAGAGGCTGTAGTGAGCAGAGATCACACCACTGCACTCAAGCCTGGGTGACAGAGTGAGACTCTGTCTCAAAAATATAAATAAAAATAATAAAAATTTTAAAAAGAGGCTGGGCGCGGTGGCTCATGCCAGTAATCTCAGCACTTTGGGAGGCCGAGGTGGGTAGATCACTTGAGGTCACGAGTTGGAGACCAACCTAGTCAACATGGTGAAACCCTATCTCTACCAAAAAAATATAAAAAATTAGTTGGGTGTGGTGGCGCACACCTGTAATCCCAGCTATTTGGGAGGCCGAGGCAGGAGAATAGCTTGAACTCGGGAGGTGGAGGTTGCAGTGAGCCGAGCTGTACCACTGCACTCTGGCCTGGGCGATAGAGTGAGACTTCGTCTCTAAATAAATAAATAAATAATAAAAAAGAAAGAAATATTTTCTCCTTGCTAGATTAACTGATTGATAGTAATATTAGGGCTAAAATATTTATGTAAGTACTAAAACAAAGCATTATAAATTTCCCCCTTAAAATATATTCTCTTTTGCAGCCTTTGACATCTTAGGAGTTCCTCACTTCTGGGAAGTGAGCATAGATACTTTTTCACATTCAGAAGAAAATAATTTTCACATAGAAAAGATTTTCCCACATGCAGTAAGAATTAGCCTGAGGTGAAATTGTTGGTATCCAACAGTTCCTCTAGTCCCACAAGTTGACTGAGAATGCAGCTGGGTTAAGAACTATTGGGACTGCCAAGGGGGTTGTACAAGGGCAAGTAATAGCAACAAGGGTTAAGTGAGTACCACCTAGTGGCCAGGAGTGGGTACAAGATGTGTATCACCATATTTTGAACCAGTGAGCAAACTTAAGTCCGCGTTAATGAGAGAGGACCAAGCAAAGGAGAACCCATATGAGTTTACACCAGCTGCAGACAGATCAGCAAGGCATCAGTCTCCAAAGAGGCAGAGGGCAGCCTAAGACCCTTTACACTGCTATTTCTCCTTCTCTTCCCTTTTACACCCAGGTGCCATATTGGAGAGCTTGGAGGAAGGAGCAGAAATAGAAGACTCAAATATTGAGCATTACAGGAATTTTTTCAACTATTGGATCAGACCAAATGTTAAACCAAATAGGAGTGAAATCAGATTTTCTTCTGTAGCAGTGAGTTAAAGACAACATAAATAAGATCTATGTTTTAATTGATCGTACACAGTAAAAATGGTAAAGTGTACTTACTCTTGGCTTCTAAGTACTAAAGCAATGTGAGATTTAGTCAATCCCTTATATATACAAAGATCCTGAAGAAAGACCATTCCTTCTAGTCAGACAACAGAGTAAAGTGGTATGAAGGAAGTAAACAATATTAATTAGGAATTACAACTTACGGTGGTCTAACAGAAAATTACTTTATAAAATGAAAGAATTCTATAACAACCTACAGAGTTCTCTGTGTTGGACTTTGTGAGCAAGAATAACAAAATTCGCAAATCAAACCTACTTGAAACATTTCATTTTAAATATTTTCCAGTGTTTTAAATGAAGGTAAATCTTATGTATTACCTTTTCTTTAAAAAACTCGCCGTCAGACAAGCAGGAGATGAAAATATCATTCTAATTTCACTGTAAAAGTAATAACAAGGGATAAGTCACAACATACCATAAAGCATGCCTTTTAAAAATCTTATTATGTCTGAATAAGTAAATGATGATGTGGAATCATTATTAATGAAAATAACTACTCTCTTAAGAGTCTCCCAAATCCTGGGTATATTTTGTTCATATTATTTCTAAATCTCACCAAAACATTTTACAGTTGATTTGTTCAAGTCATGTAGGTTTAACTAAAGCCTATCCCTGTGAAGACCAAAACTCATAAAACTCCAAAGGGTAAACTATGAAGATATGAAAACAGTCCACCTTATTGATGGCTTTGTGAGCTTTTTTGATTCACTCCTGCAACTCCCTCACCTAGTAAGGCACCTGGGATATCACATGTCCTCCATATATCTATAAATGAGTACATTGATGAACTAGTCACACTTAGAGGCTGTAGAAGAGAATCATGGTCAAATAACAAATACCTTCACAACAAAACCAAAACCTCTATCTTAGGATAAAATTACCAAAGCCTCAGAACCAGATAAAAGTGGCTTATAACTTATCAGACAGAGCCACCTTTTAGCCACGTCACATTCAGTACTTCTTCTTTTCACTGCTATCCATTTTTCTGCCATGGACTGGCTAATTCGGCTTATTTCTGGCAGGGTTTTCCCGGGAGCACTTGTGGAACTAGTATCCTTCAGGGAAGGAAAAAACAAGAATGATCAGGAACACACACATTCAGTAGTAAATTACACAGTAAATCATCTGGCATGGGTGGTAAATAGGCCCTGCCGTCTTGGGTGGTAGCATTTGGTGGGAGGAACTTTGGCGTCAGACCAATAGTAGGGCTATTCCACCTCCGAGCCTGGGCCAGTTTGCTTGGTTTGAGCCTTAGTTTCATCATTAAAAAAAAAAAAAAAGAACACAGGGCTTCGAACAGATACTTGTAAATCAATATTCATTGCAGCATTATTCACAATAGCCAAAAGATGGAAACAACTCATGTCCGTCAACAGATGAATAGATTTTTAAAATATACATAAAAATGAATATTATTCAACCTTAAAGGAATGAAATTCTGGCCGAGCACAGTGGCTCACGCCTGCAATCCCAGCACTTTGGGAGGCTGAGGTGGGCGGATCACCTGAGGTCAGGAGTTTGAGACCAGCCCAATCAACATGATGAAACCTTGTCTCTACTAAAAATACAAAAAATTAGCCAGGCGTGGTGGTGGTCACCTGTAATCCCAGCTACTCAGGAGGCGGAGGCAGGACGCTTGAGCCTGGGAGGTGGAGGTTGCAGTGAGATGAGATCATGCCATTGCACTCCAGCCTGGGCAACAGGCGTGAAGCTCCATATCAAAAAAAAAACAAAAAACAAAAAACAAACAACAAAAAAAAACCAAAGGAATGAAATTCTGACACATGCTACACAACATGGATGAATTTTGAAGACAAGTTAGTGAAATAAGCCAGATGCAAAATGACAAATATTGTATGATTCTACTTATATGAAGTATCTAGAATAGGCACATTCATGGAGACAGAAGGTAGATTCAAGATTACCTAAAGCTGGGGGCGGAGAGGGGGAATGGGGAGTTATTATTTAATAGTTACAGAATTTCTGTTTGGGGTGATGAAAAAGCCTTAGAGTTGGATGAGGTGGATAGTGGTGAGAGTTGCACAATATTATGAAAGTAATTAATGTCACTGTCACTACATTGTATACTTAAAATGATTAAAATGGCAAATTGCATTTATATATATTTTACCACAATAAATAAAAAGATAATAATAACTACCTCTCTGGGTTCTTGTTAAGATTCAATTATAGCAGGTATAAAAAGCTTTGGGTTTATAACAGGCACTCAATAATCAGTTTTCTTGTTCCCTTTATTCACCCACAAGTGTTTACTTTTATGTCTGTAACTCTCAAATTGTTAAGTGCATCCAAATCACCTGGTGGGTGATTCTGGCAGGCTTGTTAAAGTAGATTGCTGGGCTCCACCCCATAGTTTCTGATTCAGTGGATCAGGGTAGAGCATAAGAATTTGCATCTAACAAATTCTCCAGTGATGCCGATGCTGCTGGTTTGGGGACCACACTTTGAGAACCATCGTTCTATATAATACTTTAGAGCAAATAACCCAGTCAGGGGTGTCAAAAATCACTGTCTGGAAAGAAAAATCCATTTTCAACATAGTCTTCCAGAGGCATTGGTGCTCTAACTTATACCTATGCCTCCACTGCACTTGTTATGAGTCAGGAAATCCTGCATCATTTTGGTTTAATGCTGAAATAAAAGACCCCTTGAAAAAGACAGGTAACCACGGCTCTTAAAGTTCCCTTCAGCTTCTTGATCTGAGTCCTGGGTTTTCCCTGTAGTTTGATCAAGAGGAAGTTTTTTTTCCCCCACATCCCAGGAAACTTGGGACAATGAGGTGCTCCCTCTTGGCACTTACATACCATTTCTTTATTTTCTGCTTCAAAATCCCTAGCTCCTCCCAAATGCACGGCACGAGACTATGTCGTCTACCTCCTCTTCTTTTGTAATCTTCTCCCAATGTCCTGGTCACTCCTCTTCATTCATCAAAAGCTTTGGCACCTTGCTGACTGTCTTCCTCACAGCACGATTCCCATGGTCACCCTTCCTGCCCTCGCTCTTGGTAACTTCAGAATTGATGAACATTATCTATCTCCCATCTTCATCTTTCAATTCTTAATCATCTTCAATCTTTTCCTCTGCTCCACCGCAGCCACACATGCCCTGGATCAGGGTTTCTAAACTGACACTATTGATATTTTGGGTCAGATAACTCTGTTGTGAGCAGTTGTCCTGGGTATCATAGGATGTTTAGTGGCATCACTGGCCTCTGCCTATCAGATGTCAGTAGCAGCCACCTCCCAACACCATGCTCTCCCCTAGTTATGACAAACTACAATGTCTCCAGACATTGCCAAGTGTTTCCCGGAGCACGAAATCACCCCTAGTTGAAAACCACTGCCCTAGATATAGGTGAGAAGCTGGATGTTATAATTATTAATTGTTCCATCTTCTAAATTTCTACCGGAAATGTTCTCTTCTCTGACCATCATACATCATCTTTCAGATTCACCTCCTTTAGAGTAAAACCCGCAGTCCAAGATTCTTTTGTGCACCGGGATCTCCAATTCATTAGCCCTGTTGTTCGTCCATGATTCATCACCCTCTTTTGTCCCCCTCACCCAGGTTAAATTCCATGGTTCATCACTATAATCACACCTATAACTCTTTTGTCCATTTCCTATTGTACTTACCTAGCAAAATTCCATCTGTAATTAAACTTGACTCTGAATTACTCCAAAATCCAACTGAAGCAGCCTAACATCACTGGAGAAAGCTGCACAACTGTGCAGACTGATTTCACTTTAAGCCTATGACCACAGATTTCAAATGGGCACCTGACACTGTCTATTGGATTCCAAGGCTACCTGCTTTTTCCCTCTCTAAGACAACTGCCGCAACCCTTTCTTTTCTTCCTAAACCTTTCATACTCCTCTGCTTGCTCATGCTCAGATGGGGACCTTGCCTTATGCATCACTGAAAATTGAAGCAACTAAGCAAGAACTAATCATCTTCCCACCATCAACCTACCTGCACCTGCATGTTTCTTATTACAGCAGAATAAATACATCTGTTCATACCCCTCAATCATGCGTTAGATTCTGCTTCCTCTCTCCTACTCTCAGACATTGCTTCTGCAATTATTCACTCTTTCCTTCTCTTTCTTTTCTTTTCTTTTCTTTTTTTTTTTGAGATGGAGTCTCGCTCTGTTGCCTAGGCTGGAGTGCAGTGGCGCAATTTCGGCTCACTGCAACCTCTGCCTCCCGGGTTCACGCCATTCTCTGCCTCAGCCTCCCAAGTAGCTGGGATTACAGGTGCCCACCACCATGCCTGGCTAATTTTTGTATTTTTAATAGAGATGGGGTTTCACCATATTGCCCGGGCTGGTCTTGAACTCCTGACCTCATGATCCACCTGCCTCGGCCTCCCCAAGTGCTGGGATTACAGGTGTGAGCCACCACACCCGGCCTATTCACTCTTTCTTGTGCAGCATAAGAAACCCTCCCACAGTTCTCTACTCTCCTTCACATCAAAATTTCTCAGAGCTGTCAGAGGCATTGTTTGCACTTGTTCCCCTTCTATTCTCTGTCTGGCCCACTCAGGTCAGGTTTCCTTCTCTCTCCTTTGCAATAACACAATCTTACCACAGCAAAAGTAAACTATGCACTCCTCTTACTTGACCACTCGGCTGTATTTGACAGAACTGGCCACTTTCTCCTTCTGGAAATACAGCAGTCCCCCTTATCCATGGGGGATGTGTGTATTGTATCCACCAAGACCCCCAGTGGATGCCTGAAACCATAAATAGTACCAAACCCCATACAGACTATGTTTTTTCCTATTCATCCATACATATGATCAACTTTAATGTATAAATCAAGCACAGTAAGAGATTAATACCAACAACTAATAAAATGAAACAATTATAACAATTTACTGTAATAAAACGTATGTAAATGTGGTGCCCCTCTCTTTCTCTCAAAATAGCTTATTATACTGTATTCACCCTACTTCTTGTGATGAAGGGATGAAGTGGAATGGCGTGAGATTTCATCATGCCACCCAGAACATGTGATTTAAAATTTACAAGTTGTTTATTTCAGAATTCTCCATTCAGTATTTTTAGACCACAGTTGAATGTGGGTAACTGAAACTGTGAAAAGCAAAACTGTAGATAAGAGGTACTACTGGGAGCCAGGCACAGTGGTGCACACCTGTAATCCCAGCACTTTGCCAGGCCAAGGTGGGCAGATCACTTGAGCTCAAGAGTTCAAGACCAGCCTGAGCAACACGGCAAAACCCTGTCTCTACAAAAAAAAATACAAAAATTAGCTGGGCATTGTGGTGTGAGCCTGTAGCCCTGGCTACTCGGGAGGCTGAGGTGGGAGGATGGCTTACGCCTAGGAATTTGAGGCTGCAGTGAGCCAAGACTCCAGCCTGGGTAACAGAGTAAGACCCTGTCTCAAAACAAACAAAAAAACAACCAACCAACCAACCAACAAACAAAAACAAAAGAGAGGACCTCCGAACGGGTGCTTTCTTCTCTTGGCTTGTTTGGCCAGCCTCTCCCGATTTTCCTTTCCTCCGAAACTGGTCCTTCTTAATCTGTTTTTCTGGATCCTCCACTGTCTGACCTCTAGTGGAGACGCTTGATTTTGTCCCCCTTCTTTTCTCATTTGCACTCTCTCTCGGTGAGCTTTCATCCAGGTCCCTGGCTTTAAATCCCGTTTGTGGGTTGATGACTGCTGTGTTTATATTGCATTGCCAGCACCCTTCCTGAGCCCCGCATTCACATATCCAGCTCAGTCTCTAGGTCTCCTTTCCAAGCACATTTCTGATCAGTTCCCCCCTCACATAGCTGACCCCAGCTTACAGAACTGGCTCCATTTTGTAGAGCTCTTCATCCTTTCTTCCTATGGTTCTGCCTCACTGGCCTTCTGTCACACACACCAAACTCATTCTTGCCTCGTAGTCTTTCTGTGTGCAGTTCCCTCTGCTCTGTGCATTCTTTCTCTGGACCTAAGCATGGCTAAAATCTCTGCTCAACTGTCACAGCCTCTACAAGGCCTTTTCTGACAGGCTTTTCTAAAGAACACCACCTCATCAATCTCAAACAATTGATTTGTTTTCTTCAGAGTACTTGTCACTGTCTAATGTAATTTTTTTTTCTTGAGACAGAGTGTTGCTCTGTGCCCCAGGCTGCAGTACAGTGGCACAATCTCAGCTCACTATAACCTCCACCTCCTGGGTTCAAGCGATTCTCCTGCCTCAGCCTCCCGAGTAGCTGGGTTCAGGCAATTCTCCTGCTTCAGCCTCCCGAGTAGCTCATGCCACCATGCCCGGCTAGTTTTTGTATTTTTACTAGAGATGGCATTTCGCCACATTGGCCAGGCTGGTCTCGAGCTCCAGACCTCAAGTGATCCACCTGCCTCGGTCACCCAAAGTGCTGGGATTACAGGCATGAGGCACCGTGCTGGGCCCCTAATACAATCTTATTTATTTTGCATTCACATATTTATGGTCCGGCCCTGCCTGTGGAGTCCAAATGCTATGAATGAGGGTAACCTTGTGTGTATTATTCACTTTTGTCCCAGGCACCAAAAGCAGAGCCTGATATATAAAAGGGTCTCAATTTTTGTTGAGCGGCTGATTGAACGGCTATGATACAGCAACCAAAGTATAGTCTCCTAACTATCCCAGCAGCACAGAAACCTTTGCCTCTGACCACTTTCTGTGCCAGGGACTATAGAAAGGGTCTATTATGTTTCTAATTTGTACTTTTTCCTGTTATCAGGAATGTTCTAAACATCAAGTAACATTCCTGATAACAGGAAAAAGTACAAATTACAAAAATAACTATGAAGGCTTTTGTTTCCATAAAAACACTTCAGAACTCACCCAGAAATGTAATAATAAAATCCCTCCTGTTAACAATTAGGAAGGCACTATAGCATGGTGGATAATGGTGTAAGCTATGGGGTTAGACTGCCTGGATGCGAATCCAGCTCTACCACTTACTAACAGTGCAACTTTGCATAAATTCACCTCTCTGAGACTCAGCTTTTTCAGCAGTAAAATGTGAAAAATAAAATCAACAAGAGTTGATATGAGCATTAAACATCTTGATCCATTTGAAGAACTTCGACTGCTGCCTGACACATGGTGACTGCAGTTAAAATGAGTCATTATTGTTATCTATCACCATTAATTTTATTAAGCAATAAACTTGAGTTGGGGACTCGATGATGTGACCCTTGCAATAGAGGACAGCTGAGACGCTGCACACCGCCCCCTTCACACACACCCCTGCACACTCACACACATGGCAATCCTCCCGTTGAAGGAGGTGCCACTGGGAAACTCCCTACAGGACACCTTCGAAACCCTTTCTTCACAGTCCTGGACAGGGAAAATTCAGTTCCCTCCTCAAGATGGAAACAGCTGCTGTTGACAAAAGTTACGTGTGTATGTGCACTTACATAATGCAAATTCAAACATACACACTTACCAATAAAGAAAAAAGAAATCTGAAATGGTGGTGGGGGGGGTGTCTAATCTGTTAGGAAAGTTAACAAATAAGGAAGTGAGAATTATGTAATATTTTTTCATAAGCATTCTAATACAGGACCTTATTGTTTTAGTAAAACGCCTGAATATATATGAATAATACAGTATTTCAAATACTGCTGTGATATCTTGAGAAAAAATAATTTTTAAGAGGAACAAAAAGTATAATAGATACCTGATGAGTTGTCACAAAGTTGGCATATGTTCCAGCAAAAATGTGTTTGACTTGAACATCCACGAGGTCTAAAAGAGAGTCATAAATCCATGCTTAAGAGTTTTTAGAAGTAAAAATAAATCTGATGTATTACCAAGCCAAATTTACTTACTTACTGGCAATTTATATTCTCCTAAACGGATTTTGACTATAAACGCATAAAAGATTAATTTTTTTCTTTTTTCCCCTCCCATCATATTGAAATAAAAGATCAGTTTTGATCAGATTACATGTCATATATTCACTTAGTCTAAAATTTAGTTTTTCATGCACTTGCACAATGCAGCCACGTGGCCATGCTTTAGAAGACATTTGATTAAATATATAAAAGTGCATTGTTCTGGTTGCTTCTTTACTTTCTTAATAAACTTGCTTTCACTTTATGGAAAAAAAAAGTGTATTGTTCTGATGCTTACATAATCAAGTTAGGATCCTCTTCTGTATTACCTTAATCTTCTTAATTTTATTATTTTATTTTATTTTATTATTTTATTTTATTGAGACAGAATCTCACGCTGTTGCCCAGGCTGGACGATCTCAGCTCACTGCAACCTCCACCTTCTGGGTTCAAGCAGTTCTCCTGCCTCAGCCTCCCGAGTAGCTGAGATTGCAGGTTTGCACCACCACGCCCGGCTAAATTTTGTATTTTTAGTAGAGACGGGTTTCACCATGTTGGCCAGGCTGGTCTTGAACTTACCTTAATCTTTAGAAATGATTACCAAATACCCTAAGATTCACTGCATAAGAAAAAAATGCACTACATATATATATACACACACACATATACATATACACATACACACACATATATATGTGTATGTGTATATGTATATGTGTGTGTGTATATATATGTAGTGCATATATGTGTGTGTATGTGTATATATATGTAGTGCATATATATATGTGTGTATGTGTATATGTATATGTGTGTCTGTGTGTGTGTGTGTGTGTGTGTGTATATATATAAAGTAAAAGTACAGCCAGGTGTGGTGGCTCACGCCTGTAATCCCAGCACTTTAGGAGGCTGAGGCAGGTAGATCACCTGAGGTCGGTAGTTCAAGACCAGTCTGATCAACATGGAGAAACCCCATCTCTACTAAAAATACAGAATTAGCCAGGCTTGGTGGCACATGCCTGTAATCCCAGCTACTCAGGAGGCTGAGGCAGGAGAATCGCTTGAACCTGGGAGGCGGAGATTGTGGTGAGCCGAGATCAGGTCATTGCACTCCAGCCTGGGCAACAAGAGTGAAACTCTGTCTCAAAAAAAAATAAAAGTACTAGGGAAACTACAGTTCTGTAGGATCCTTTGAAAGATACTAGTTCTCCTCCAGTGGCACTGATGAACACAAAATCATGAATTAGTGGGACTCATACCTTCAGCAGAAATCAGGCATCTAATGTCAAAGTTCTCTGTCAGGGCCTCTGGATGAGTTGGCTTGCTTGTGTCACTTGGTCCATGACCAAAAGATACCACTTGACCAGTGGTGTGCACATATGCAAGGGTGTGATAACTAAAGGAGAGAGAAAACACCATAATGAAGACTAACGCACTCATGGCTTTTGAGAAAGATGATGTCCCTTAACATAAAATAACAAACACAAAAAACCAATTTGCTTTTACTAAGCACCCAGCTCCCTTATCACAATATCAGTGGTAGAGGGCATCAAAGGATGTGGCTAAGCAGACGGCCAGTCATTATTAACTTACTGTTAATCCTAAAAATAGAATGTTATTGATGGTTCTTTACTATGGTTTCTATCATTTGTGTTTTAAATGCAGGCATTTCTATTTTTTTGGTGTTTTTTAATGCATCGGGTAGATATTTAAACACTCAAAGTGTCCTCATAATTAGGTTACGCAGAACTCTGAATATATATGTAAATATATATATTCTTCTTCTTCTGCATCATGAGATTAATTTACTTTAATTTTGTCTTATCAACTTAAGCAGGAAAGCTCTGCTATTTTTATCAATCTACTTCCCATCCTCCAGCACCTGGTACAGTGTTCTCTACACAGTAGACTTCCAATTATTTCTTATTAAATAAATAAAATACCTAGAATAAAGATTAAAAACTGAAAGATTAAACTATATTTGAAATAAGTAAATTTTCAGGCAGGAAAATGCTCTATAAAAACAGCAACCACATATTTTAGGGTTTTAAGGTTTGATAACATTCCATGTGAGTCATTTCTAAGTAAGAAAATATAACACTTTCTACACATGCTAAGAAAAAGAAGAAGAAGAAGCCTATTACCTTCCGCAATCTATCTGCGAAACTAGGCCATCAATTCTTTCCACAAGTTGTGGACCTCTCTTCTCAGGAGTGGAGCTGTATCCCAGCTGTCCAGAGCTATTGTCTCCAAATGTGAACACTTTCCCATCCTGCTTAGCAAAGGAAGAATCAAATTAATTTCAGGTTTAAAAAGGTAACTAAAAGCTTACTGATTAAGTGTCTTACAAGAGTTAATATGGGAGCACTCTGTGAAACACAAGCTCTACATAAATAGGCGAGATCCTTTATTCTTTCTAATAGTGTATGTTGAGTTAACACATTAAACATGAAAAATCGCTGGGGTCAGGCACACTAGCTCACACCTGTAATCCCAGCACTTTGGGAGGCCATGGCAGGAGGATTGCTTGAGGCCAGGAGTTTGAGACTAGCCTGGCCAATACAGCAAGACCCCATCTCTACACAATTAAAAAAAAAATCATTAGCATTTCCTTAAAAACTGGGCACCTTGGTGATGTATTGTACAGCATGGTGACTAGAGTTAATAATGTGTTTCATATATGAAAATTACTAAGACAGTAGATCTTAAAGATTCTAACCAGAAAAAAAGATAATTCTGTGGGGTGATGCATATGTTAACTAGCTTGATTATGGTAATCATTTCACAATGTACACATGGATCAAAACATCATGTTGTACAGCATAAACATACACAATTTTTATTTGTCAATTGTACCATAATAAAGCTGGAAAAAGAAAGAATTAGGTACTTAATAAGTCTTTATTGAATGAATAGATGGACGAATTAACTGGTTCAAGAGTAAAACCAACATTTAAGTATGAGGTTGAATTTATTTGAGTATTTTCCTAAAATTACTGTCTTCCCAAAACATTCTATGATTACAAACAACTCTAGCTTTCTCTTTATTTCTATTTATTCTATTTAATTCTATTTATTCTTTATATTATGAATAATATAATCCAAACAATTGAGGGTTTTCTAATTTAAGATATGCATTTAAAACAAACAATAAAAATAATCGGGGGCATATAGTTTTTAAGCAAACATTTCAACTACACAAGCAGTTTTCAAGTCTATTCCTTATGGCTCCAGAAGGAATCCATCCCTTTGGAATATATTGTATGGTAAGGACAAGAATGGGAAGAAAACATTCAGGGAGCTGGGTCGTAACTATGCCAAGCAAGAAATGAAATGAAATAATATTCTAGTCTGTAAAGTGGGTTATTGAAAACTGTAAAAATTACTTTGTTGCTTCTATAATAATTTTTATCTGTAGAATCACATTGTCAATGAATAATTGCTAAAGGGGCCTGGCACAGTGGCTCATGCCTGTAATCTCAACACTTTGGGAGGCTGAAGTGGGTGGATTATTTGAGGTCAGGAGTTCAATACCAGCCTGGTCAACATGGTGAAAACCTGTTTCTACTAAAAATACAAAAATTAGCCTAGCATAGTAGCAGGCGCCTGTAATCCCAGCCACTTGGGAGGCTGAGGCAGGAGAATTGCTTGAACCTGGAAGGCGGTGGTTGCAGTGAGCCGAGATTGCACCACTGCACTCCAACCTGAGCGACAGAGCAAGACTCTGTCTCAAAAATAAAAAAATAAATAATAATAATAATAATAATAATAATAATTGCTAAAAGGGATTAGTTCCTGTATTTACCTAACTTTTTTTTTTTTTTTTTGTAGACAGGAGAGTCTCACTGTGTCAACCAGGCTGGAGTGTGGTGGCAAGATCTTGGCTCACTGCAACCTCTGATTCCTGGGTTCCATTGATTCTCCTGCCTCAGCCTCCCAAGTAACTGGGATTACAGGTGCCTGTCACCACACCCAGCTAATTTTTGTATTTTTAGTAGAGATGGGATTTCACTATGTTGGCCAGGCTGGTCTTGAATTCCTGATCTCGTGATCCGCCCATCTCGGCCTCCCAAAGTGCTGGGATTATAGGCGTGAGCCACCCCACCCGGTTATTAACCTAATTTAGTAGGTATCTAAAGATATTTCCTAAAGCTGAAATTAGCTTTGGTTATAGGATCTTGAAAACCTTATGATTTATATTTGGTTCACATCTCCTCTTTAGATATGTGTACACTGAATGGCTCTGTCTAGATATTAGTATATATATCTTATGCTACAGTCTGAATGTCTGCATCCCCCCAGAATTCATAGGCTGAAATCCTAACCCTCAATGCCATGATATTAGGAGATGGGGCCTTTGATAGATGATTAGGTCATGAAGACAGAACCCTCAAGAATGGGATTAGTGCCCTCACAAAAGAGGCCCAAGAAGGAGCCCTCACCCCCTTCACTATGTGAGGACACTGTGAAAATATGGTATCTATGAATGAGAAGTTTGGCCCTCATCAGACATCAAATTTGCTGGCACCTTGATTTTGGACTTTCCAGCCTCCAGAACTATGAGAAATAGGTCTCTGCTGTTTATAAGCCACTCTTTTTACGGTATTTTGTTATAGTGGCCCAAATGGGCTAAGGTCTCTGGCTTTCAACAATAATTAGTACATATGTACCTTGTTAACATTTCTCTGGAACTTAAAAAAATAGCAACACATTTTAGATTACCTGGATAAGCACCGCAGTGTGCTCATCACCACAGCTGATATAAATCACACCTAGATTCTTCAGTGCACCAATTGAGAGAGGCTTGTTGCTTTGCACTGTTGAAAGAAAGCAGCATCTCTAGAGTATAAGAAACAGACTCAGATTTCATGACTATTTACATTTTAATATCTTTTTATATTTTTTTATGTAACAGATATATTTTATTATTCTTAAAATTCACTAACACACTTTTCAGATTTCATGAGTATTTATATGTTTAATATCTTTTTATATTTTTCATGTAAGGGGTATCTTTTATATCTTTTATTATTTTTATAATTCGTTAACATAATTTTAAAAGTAAACAATCCAAAGTATAAGACAGAGGAAAAACCCTACCTTGGGAAAGAAAAAATTAAGTGCCCTTTAACATTTATTTCTGGAAGCTATCTCATCTTCTGGAATGCCCGACGCTATTGACCTAGAAAGCTAAGCTTCAAGACCCTCATGCCTGATACTACTGCCATTGTGTTGTATTCATCTGTCAACTTAAAATAACAACAGAGAGGCTCTCAAAGAACAAGTTTATTTGGGAATGAATGATGGGATTACAATCCAGGATATGCATGTCATAGCAGGCCATGGGCATATCTGGGAAGGTTGAGGCAAGCGGGAACTTCTAAAGGCAAAAAGGAAAACTACACGAAGCTTATTTTGAAACAGAAGTTCATTGGTTACAAGGACTTATTGCAGGCAGTGACATGTGCACTGGCCATTGCTAGGAGAGGGTCTTCACAGAAGCTACCCTGACTGCAAGGTTGCCATTTAGTAAGGTTACTTGCAAGGCTGCAGTTTGGAAACACTGTTACTGGAAAGATGTCCTCATAGAAGTGGCCTTAACTGCAAGGTTGTGGTTTTGGTAGAGTCCTCTGGGATAGTTATTATCAGGTGGATCTGTGTGAGGATCCTCCCTTCATGCCCCGCCCCCCCGCCTCCCAACTCCATTTTATTAGGGTTTGAAATAAGTGACTCCATATTGATTCTGACAATTTTCACATATTTCTGTCACACGATAGGTGCTCTGCAAATGTATTATAAAAATTGAAAAGATAAGAAAAACTGGCTGGGCATGGTGGCTCACACCTGTAATCCCAGTACTTTGGGAGATTGAGGCGGGTGGATCACTTGAGCGCAGGAGTTCAAAACCAGCCTGGGCAACATGGTGAAACCCCAAGGCTATTGACCTAGACAGCTAAGCTTCAAGACCCTCATGCCTGAAACTACAAAAAATACAAAAATTAGCTGGGTGTGGTGATGTGTGCATGTGGTCCCAGCTACTCGAGAGCTGAGATTCCAGTGAGCTGAGATCGCACCACTGCACTCCAGCCTGGCCAACAGAGTGAGACCTTGTCTGAAGAAAAGAAAAGAATAAAGAAAAGAAAAAAGAAAGAAAAGGGAAGATGAGAGAAGGAAAGACAAGGGAAGGGAGGGGAGAGGACGGGAAGGGAAGGGGAGGGGAGGGGGAGAAGGGGAGGGGAGGGGAAGGGAAAGGAAAAGGAAAGGAAAGGAAAGGAAAGAAAAACTTAGCTAATGCTGAAATGATGAAATGAAACAAGGTATAGGTGCTCAGCATGGGACTGGCCCAGGTTAGGTGTTAACTATATGTTAGCCAAATGTAAGGAATTGAATAGAGGAGGATGGAGTTTGTGGGGAGTACATCTTGAAGAGTTTTGTGTTCAGGGGAACTGGTTGTTTATAGAAGTTTTCTTTTGTCTAGAGGAACTGGTTGTTTGACCTAATGTTAGCAGTCTCCCAATCCAGCAGTTTCTAAACTTTGCTGCAAATTGGAATCACCTGTGAGATCTCTAATGACGACGGATGCTTCTGGGTTTCACCCCCAGACATACTGATTTAATAGGTATGGGGTCTGACCTGGGCATCGGGATTTTTAAAGGATCCCACAGTAGACAGAATAATGGCCTCCCAAAGAATAATGGTCTCCTACTTCCTAATCCTGGAGCCTGTAAATGTTAAGTTACTGAAACCGACAGAACTGAAGTTGCTAATCCGTTGACCTTAAAACAAGGGAGAGTCACCTGGATTATCCAGGTGAGCACACTGTAATCAAGTGTCTTTTAACTGAGGAAGAGGGAGGCAGAAGAATCTACGTGAAAGTAATGTGACTTGAGAAAGACTTGATCAGCCACTGCTAGCTTTGAAGAAGAGGTCTATGAGTCAATTAATGCAGGTGGCCTTTAGAAGCTGGGGAAGGCACGAAAATGGATTCTCCCCCAGAGCCTGTAGAGATGAAGGCAACCTGCTAACACCTTGACTTTAGCACAGTGAGACCTGTGTCAGAATTCTAACCTCCAGAACCACATGATAATACATTTCTGTTGTTTTAAGCTGCTAGGATTGAGACGATTTGTTACCTCTACAACAAGAAACTAATACAGCTCCCTAGGTTATTCAAATGTGTCACAAGTTTGGGAACCACTGTTTTAACTGTTAAGACTGCCCTTTGCCAAGTTGGTCTTCCAACTGGAAAGAAAGAATGATTTACTGCACAAACAAGACTATCTCCTTACCTGGGACATTATGCCCACTGAGGGCCAGCTGCCCTGCACTGTTACTTCCCCAGCCAAATGAAGTCCCACAGAGAGACAGGGCAAAGCTGTGAGCCCCTCCGGCAGCCACCTGAGCCAGGGGGATCCCGTCCAGGGACCTCACCCTCTGCGGGCTGGCTTGGGAGGGGACCTCCTTTCCCAAGCCCAGCTGCCCATGGCTGTTCTTTCCCCATGAAAACACTTGGCTATCTACAAAAACAAAAACAAAAACAAAGACAAGAAATTAAGAATTGTACACATATTAGAATACCAAATTCAAATAGAAACTACACTGTAATTCTACAAATTTTTTTGTGGCTTTAATGAGGTATAATTGACAAATAAAAATTTCATGTATTTAAGGTACACAATATGATGTGCTGAAATGCATATACATTGTTAAATGATTGTCACAATCAGCTAATTAACATATCCATCACCTCACATAGTTACCTTTGTGTGTGTGCAGTGAGAATACTTAAGATCTACCCTTTTAGCAAACTTCAAGTATACAATGTACTATTATTAACTATATAGTCACATGGCTGTACATTAAAAACATATTCACCTTATAACTGAAAGTTTGTACCCTTTGACCCACATCTTCTGATTTCCCCCAAACCCCCAGCCCCTGGCAACTTCCTTTCTACTCTGTTTTTATTGAGTTTGACTTCCTTTTTTTTGAGACAGAGTTTCGTTCTGTCATGCAGACTGGAGTGCAGTGGCGCGATCTTGGCTCACTGCAAACTCCACCTCCTGGTTTCAAGTGATTCTCCTGTCTCAGGCTCCTGAGTAGCTGGGATTACAAATGTGTGCCACCATGCCCGGCTAATTTTTGTATTTTTTTGGTAGAGGCGGGGTTTCACCATGTTGGCCAGGTTGGTCTGGAACTCCTGACCTCAAGTGAACCACCCGCCTCGGCCTCCCAAAGTGCTGGGATTACAGGCGTGAGCCACCGCGTCTGGCTGAGTTTGACTTTCTTAGACACCACATCTAAGTGAGATCATTAGGTATTTGTCTTTCTGTGTCTGGCTTATTTTACTCAGCATGATGTCCTCCAAGTTGCAAGTGGTAGGATTTCCTTCTATTTCTATTCTACTTCTATTTAATTTTACAAATCTCTAAAAGGTAAAACAGAGATAAAGAAAAAAATGAGATTAAAGTATCCCAACTAAAGGCAAGCGGGGTGGTCCAGGTCACCTTCAAAAATCCCTTCAAACAATGTCCACTCTTCTCCCTCCAGTTAAGGGCAACTGTGTTCTTTCAGCTGCTCAGGCCAAAAATCTTAGAGTCATCCTTAACTCCTCTCTTTTACACCCATCAACCCAGCAAATTCAAAACTTCTACCTTCAAACTCTATCCAGAATCCCACCATTTCTCACCTCTCCACTGATACCACCTTAGCCAAGTCACCAACATTTCTCTCCTGGAAAATGACAACAGCACCTCACTGATCTCCCCGAGGCAACCCTTGACCCCAGCAGTTTGTTCTTCAAAGAGTAGCCAGAGTGATCCTTTTAAAAATGTAAGTCCAATTGAATACTTCAGGAGCTTGCTATCTCACTCAATGAAGGACCAACTCCCATCACAGACCCCACATCACCAGTCTGGCCCACCCCCACTTCCCAGACTTCATCTCCCCCTGCTCCCTTCTCTCAAGACCCTTTGCTATTCCTGGAGTACTGAGCATGCCCCAACCTCATGGCCATTGTGTCTAGGTAATTCTTTCATGGTTAGCATCCTGATCTCTCTCTCCCTCCCTTTTCATTTGGTTCCTGCTCACATGTCACCTTATAAGAGATATCTTCCCTGACCACCTTATAAACTAGAAAGACTCCTTCCCTCCACCCAGGTACTCACTCTCTGCCCCCTTACTCTTGAAGGGGTACCAAACCAATATATTTCATCCCACTTCTTTAACATTATTTCAAGATGGCTATTCAGTAGGGCTAGAAGTACAAGAATAGCTAAAAAGCTGTCTTTTGTGAAGGAGATTTGCACCTGTACAGAGAATCTGCATTGATGCAGGCAGGCTTTCTCTGAGGCCCTCCCGTGTCTGATCTAGGAAAGATTAACTGAGAGTTCCACGCCTCTAAAGGTCTGAAAGAAACATTCACCATCTGTTCTCTTTGAGGGCTGCTACCTGTAAGGCTTCATCTACACAACAGGACCACCTCTGCCTCGAGATGGTACATAAGCTTCTCTACCCCACTGGGGCATTGGGGTGATTGCTCTGTGGTTCTCCCCCAGGCATATTAATAAGTGCATATGCCTTTTCTCCTATTAATCTGCCATTTTTTTTTTTTTTTTTTTTTTTTTGGAGATGAGTCTCGCTCTGTCACCCAGGCTAGAGTGCAATGGCGCAATCTTGGCTCACCACAACCTCCACCTCCCAGATCCAAGTGATTCTCCTGCCTCAGCCTCCCGAGTAGCTGGAATTGCAGGTACTTGCCACCACGCCCAGTGAATTTTTGTATTTTTAGTAGAGGTGGGGTTTCGTCATGTTGGCCAGGGTGGTCTTCAACTCCTGACCTCAGGTGATCCACCCACCTCAGCCTCCCAAAGTCCTGGGATTACAGGGATAAGTCACCGTGCCCAGGCTGTATTTTAAGTTGAGACAGGGTTTCACCATGTTGGCTAGGCTGGTCTCAAACTCCTGGCCTCAAGTGACCGCCTTCCAGAGTGCTAGGATTACAGGTGTGAGCCACCGCACACAACCAGAAAATAAAAACCGAATCTAAGCTTATCTAATGCCTAAGTATACACCCAGTGAAATATTAACACATCTCAGAGATTTTTTAATAAATTATTACATCTTTTATTTTTTAACTCTTCTAAAGTAATTTCTAACACAGAAAATAATTTTGAGGGCACAATATAAAACGTCAAACTCTCACGAAGGTCTATGAGAACTCACCTTTCTCCACAGCAAATCATTGAATGCCTGGGCTCTGCCCAGCCTTTACAGTCCAGACGAATGCAAAGGCAAGTCGGTACCCCAAGGAAAGAATTCACATCATGTCCATAATTAAGAAGGAGAGTGAGGAAGGAAAAGATGCTCCTATTTATGGTGCCTCTGTATACGCTAAGGACTGTACAAGGTACACAGAGTATCTTTTCTCACTGAATCTTCTAAATAACCTGCAAGTGAGGTATCAGTATTCCTACAGATGAGAAAATTGAGACTCAGCCAAGTTAAATAACTTGCCCACGATCAAAGACCTAGAAATGACAGGTAGAAGGAATCACACAATGGCCATGGGATATGCCCTGGACCTGTAGTCAGTGCAGTGTAGTAGTTAAGCACTTAGGGTTGAGACCTAAACACTATAGGTTCAAATCCTGACAATTCTGTTTCTTAGTGTGTAACTTTGGGTAAATTATTTAAAGTCTCTGAACCCAATTTTTTCCATTTCTGAAATGAGGATATAAATCATACCCTGCTCCTGTTTTTGTTGGTTTGTTTTTCTTTTTTAGAAACAGTCTTACTCTGTTGCCCAGGCTGGAATGCAGTGGCACAATCATAGCTGACTGCAGCTTCAAACTCCTGAGCTCAAGCACTCCTCCCACTTCAGCCCCCTGATTCGTTGGAACTACAGGTGCACACCACCATGCCTGGCTAATTTTTCAAATTTTCGTAGAGACAGGATCTCACTATGTTGGCCAGGCTGGTCTCAAACTCCTGGCCTCAAGTGATCCTCCTGCTTCAGCCTCCCAAAGTGCTGGAAATACAGGTGTGAGCCACTATGCCCCGCCCAATTCCTGTGTTTGTAAGGTAATTATGTGAAAAAACACACATAAAGCATTTAACATGGCAGCTGGCACATAGAAGGCGACCAATAAATGTTAGCTGTCCATAAACCATGGCACAGTTGCAATGATACATAAGACATCACCTGAGGAACATACAAACGTTACAGTCCTTTGAAGGGGATCAGGATATGCCACACAAGAATATGCTGCTTTGGTATAAGGACTGTTTTGAGTTGAAGGCAACTGAGAGTTAAGAGATGCAGGAAGAGGTTTCTGCCCTTCTCTTATCTGCCTAAAAGCAGGGCATAAGTTTCCCTTTGTGGTGTTATCTCCACTCTACCGTACCAGGAAGAGAAGAGTAACTTTTATCGCTGAAGACGATGAAGCAGCACTGAGATTAAGTCTGCATAAACAAATCTTACTAAAATATCCCTTATCTTCCATTGGTTTCTCTATATATTTCCTAGTCACTTTCTCACAATTTATTATCCCTTGAAGCCCAAACTCCCTTTTCTTTATTAAAACAGTATATAAGTCCCTGAGTCTAACCACTACTTTTAGTTTCACTTCTTTTCTGTGAACTCTTGTACACAAAAATATTAATAAAAATTGGGGGCCAGGCGGTGGCTCACGCCTGTAATCCCAGCACTTTGGGAGGCCGAGGCGGGTGGATCACTTGAGGTCAGGAGTTGGAGACCAGCCTGGCCAACATAGTGAAACCTTGTCTATACTAAAAATACAAAAATTAGCCGGGCATGGTGGCACACACCTGTGATCCCAGCTACTTGGGAGGCTGAGGTAGGAGAATCACTTGAACCCAGGAGGTGGAGGTTGCAGTGAACTGAGATTGTGCCACTACACTCCAGCCTAGGTGACAGAGCAAGACTCCGTCTCAAAAAAAAAAAAAAAAAAAAAAAGAAAAATTGGGTGCCTTTTCTCTTTTCATCTGTCTTCTGTTCATTTAATTTGCAGGTTCCCAAAGACTACGCATAAGAGGGTAGAGGAAAAATTTTTCCTCCTTCAGACTCTCCATTGAGAAATTTGGATTGAGGGTGGACAAAGGAGGGTGGAGTTTGGTGGAAAAAGTGTAGATGTACAATTGTTTTGTGTCCATAAAGAAGTAAAAATTTAAAAAAAGAAAAAAATATAGTCATGATTTTGACACCTTGACTTCTCTTTCTTTGATCTAAGTGAAATAGACAAATAAGTCTGCCAGTGTGGACAAGCCATTCAGCATAAAGAGTAAAGGGCTGGAAACAAAGCCACTACTAAGCTCTGAGAGAGTTGGCCAATTAGGTCAAACAACCAGAGACAGCCCCTTATGGCACTATAAATTAGGCACTGTTTAGAGTATAATTAGGACCAAGAAATTTGAGAAAAAAATATAAAAACAATATATCTTACGAAACCTGGAGAATGAAAAACTTCAAAATAAACCCCAGTGCATTAAAAATCAACAGCTATAATTCCTATTCAAAAAATTACTTCCTAATGACACTCAGATCCAAAAAGTGTTTCTTACCTTTTGATAATGCCAGGGAGTGGTAGTGTCCACAGGAAACTTGTATTATTTTTATATCATTCAGAGTTGTTATTTTCCTGTAATACAAATAATACAAAGTTAATTAATCCTTATTTAGAGTGAGTTGTCCAGTGGACTACAGATATTTAAAAGTATCTCAAGTAATACATCTGGTCTAGGAAAACCATTTTATTTTCTTGTATTTCTGTAGTACCTTTATTCCAAAGCTCTCAAACTGTTTTTAACATGACATCAACATGTACAAAGGTATAGGACAGAATCCAAAACAGTATATAATGCAAAAGCCATTGTTACTGGACTTTAATGCAATATCTAATATACTAATTTTATTCTACACTTACTAGACTAAGAGAAAAATAATGTTTTTCTACATATATAGTATAGGGCCTTAGAATTTATAGAATACCAACATCTTCATCATCTAATTTAAGCCCTAATTTAATAAAGAAATCGTTACGTTAAATCATACAAAATTGCCACCATTTTTGTGGATCAAAACCAGATAACTATCAGCAATTTCCTTTTTCTTCTCACAGACGGAGTCTCACTCTGTCGCCCAGCCTGGAGGGCAGTGGTGTGATCTTGGCTCACTATAACCTCCACCTCCTGAGTTCAAGTAATTCTACTGCCTCAGCCTCCCAAGTAGCTGTGATTACAGGTATGCACCACAACATCTGGCTATTTTTTTTTTTGTATTTTTAGTATACATGAGGTTTCACCATGTTGGCCAGGCTGGTCTCAAAATCCTGATCTCAGGTGATCTGCCCGCCTCGGCCTCCCAAAGTGCTGGGATTACAGGCGTGAGCCACTGCGCCTGGCCACTGTCGGCAACTTCATAAGGTGAATCTAATGAAACTCAAAGAGGTCAAATAGGTATCACGTTGTAGAACCAGACTCAAATTCTGGTCTTTTCATTCCAAGTTCAATGCTCAGTCCCCCAAATAACATTGATCTCTTCTAGAATTTAATGACCAGAAGGGGTAACAAGAGGTCACTTCCTAATATTAAAAAGCATGCATTTGAAAATTCCCTAAGTATGTAATTCATAAACACACAATCCAGAGCCAACTACTTGTCATGTCTGTCCTGGGAAGCTGTTTGTGAGGAAATGTGACATTTCCCTCCACTTTACTAAGTAAAATGTTAGGGCCCAGTGGTTTATAACACGTTAAAAGGTTATGTTGGGAAAAAAACTTTTCCTCTTCCACCTTTGGTCCAATATTTGGGGACTTGCAAATTAACTGACAATAGATTAACATGAGAAAAGACAAAGGTTATTTACAAGTGTGCTCGCTATTGCAGAATATCCCAAAGTAAAGTTTTATATCTGTCAACTTAATAAAAGGCAGGGCTTTGGGACTTCAGTGAGAAAGTATAGAAGGTTCTATTGGGCTTTTTGATGGTAATGGTAATGGATGGTCTATCTTAATGACAACTGAATTCCCAGGAAACTGTCACTCAAGGAAGCTACTGGGAACTGTATTTTCAGGAGGCTCTGTTTTAGTGTGATAAAGGAAGTTCAGGTAAGATTTATATCTGTATCTTTTGCAGCTCAAATGTTTCTACTTTACAGTAGTCTCTATACCCACTCTGGAGGTCTAAGTGGGCCCCCATAGATATTCCAAGAGATAAGATTAAGATCAAACGGTCACATCTCATTTCACTCTGCTCTAATTAAATAATAATTGGTGTTGTAGGTTTTTTCCTGCCTTCATCTTTCAGGTTAGGAACTGTGTTTGTCATAGTCTTTTTTTTTTTTTTTTTTTTTTTTTTT
>NW_012104043.1:447447-447899 GCF_000951045.1 Mandrillus leucophaeus
TCAGCTCACTGCAAACTCCACCTCCCCAATTCAAGCGATTCTCCTGCTTCAGCCTCCTGAATAGCTGAGATTATAGGCGGGCACTACCACACCTGGCTAATTTTTGTATTTTTCGTAGAGATGGGGTTTCACCATGTTTGCCAGGCTGGTCTCGAACTCCTGACCTCAAGTGATCTGCCTGCCTCAGCCTCCCAAAGTGCTGGGATTACAGGCGTGAGCCACCAATCTTGGCCTAAAAAATTTTTTATTGATACATAATAGATGTACATGTTTTGGGGGTACATATGATAATTTGACACATTATTGAATTGGGATATCTATCTCCTTAAGTAATTTATCTTGGGCTAGCCACAGTGGCTCATGCCTGTAATCCTAGCACTTTAGGATGCCGAGATGGGAGGATCGCTTGAGCTCAGGAGTTGGAAACCAGCCTGGGCAACATGGTGAAACCC
>NW_012104043.1:447949-451027 GCF_000951045.1 Mandrillus leucophaeus
TTTTTTTTTTTTTTTTTTTTTTTTTTTTTTGAGACTGAGTCTCCCTCTGTTGCCCAGACTGGAGTGCAGTGCATTCTCTGCATGCACTGCAACCTTTGCCTCCCAGGTTCAAGCAATTCTCCCGCTTCAGCCTCCTGAGTAGTTGGGATTGCAGGTGCCTGCCACCATACCTGGCTAATTTTCTTGTATTTTTTGTAGAGAGGGGCTTTCGCCATGTTGACCAGGCTGGTCTCAAATTCCTGACCTCAAGTGATCTGCCCACCTTAGCCTTCCAAAATGTTGGGATTACAGACATGAATCACTGAAGCTGGCCTGTCACAGTCGTCTTTGTATCCTGGCATCTTGCATGGTGCCTGGCACGTGGTACTAAATATATTGAATAAATGAAGGAGTGGATTGAAATACTTACTTAGGTGTGAAACTTATTTCCTTGAATTCTCCAATCCCCAGCTGCCCTTCAGAACCAGCTCCCCATGCGAAGACCCTTCCTTTGTGGCACACAGCCAGGGAGTGCTCCTTCCCGCAGCTCACAAGATCAACATTTAGGGTTTCCAATGCCTGAATTGGTTCTTTGGAAAACAAAACAAAACACCCCCAACCACCACCACTGGATTATTAATTTAACACAAGTTTAAGACAGCACTTTTCTTCAAAAAGAAGGATCATCCAGATTTCTTGTCTCCTCCAATGGTCTTTTAAATCAAGACCTTAAGTCCATTCTAAATGTCTGAAGGAAGTAAATTCAATGTGTGTTACCCTGTCTTGATAGGATACAGTTCTGTTAAAATAATCAACTGGGAGACTATTAAGTTGAGATGGCTCCAGCGCCTTGGGTTCCTACCTAAGCAAACCAAAACTCAACTCAGAGTGATTGATCACAGCCTAGGAAAATGAAACTTAAGGTTAAGCAATCAGAAACCACCAACTAACATCTAAGAGACTTTACCAACCAGAAACAGCTGACTACTTCAAACAAGGGACTTTCCACTTTAACCAATCAAATATTTTCTTTGTCTTACTTCCTAGAACACCTTATCAAAGGTTACCCCCGGCATCTCCTTGCACCTCCCTTAGTGGAGCCCAACTGCTTGAGGTCTGGTGCTGCTCAATTCATGAACTGCTGAATATTCAAATTGACTCTTAAAAACATTTAGTGTACTCAAGTCTATCTTTTAATGGCTGCTATTTAAAGGATTAGGCATCATGGAGGGGGTAACTTCTAGGCACTATGACACATGACCAAATGTTTCTCTAGCAAAACCCAGCAAAATAAAGGGACCCAGAAAAAATTTAGGATCTCCTCCATTTTGCCATTCTGTCTTCCCACCCTAAACACTGAAAGCAGTGAATCCCTTGCTCAGAAGGAAATTGGAAGGGCGCCTACCTCATGAATGTGAGAGGCAGGTGCTGGATCCTCTCACAATGAAAAGTGAAAACTATGCCCCAATAGAGGCCCTAAATATGGCCACAAATGAAAACCGGATCACATTTCCCTACAAGCCAATCTAAACTGCTTTCCCAAGGTGTCTGTTTCTGAATTATTAGACGTTTGGAGTTGAGAACATCATACCAGTAACGTTTTTGTAACATTTAAGATTTTGGTTTTCCTTTTATCTTTGTAATCTTATCTTTTTCAACTATTTACAGTAAATTTATGCAAGGCTAAAATTTCCCAAAGATTCATGTACTCACAAAGATAGAAATTGGTACCATTTCTCTGGAGAACAATTTGGCGTTAAGTATCATGTCGCCCTTCATTTCCAAATGAAGGTGATAAGACCTAAAAACTTGCTACTTTACCAAAAGAATTTGAGCTGAAGGCAATTAAGAATCAACAGATGAAGGAAGAGTTCTCTGCTCTCTTCTGATCTACCTAAAAGTAGGTCACAAATATCCTTTTGTGAGAAGCTCCCATCTCCTGCACCAAGAAGAGAAGGGTCGGCCAGGCGCGGTGGCTCACGCCTATAATCCCAGCCCTTTGGGAGGCCGAGGCGGGTGGATCACGAGGTCAGGAGTTTGAGACCAGCCTGGCCAGCATGGTGAAACCCCATCTCTACTAAAAATATAAAAATTAGCTGGGCGTGGTGGGGCGTGCCTGTAATCCCAGCTACTTGGGAGGCTGAGGCAGAAGAACCATTTGAACCCAGGAGGCATAGGTTGCAGTGAACTGAGATCATGCCATTGCACTCCAGCCTGGCGACAGAACGAAACTCCATCTCAAAAAATAAAATAAAAAAAAAAAAAAAGAAGAGAAGGGTCACCTAAGATGAAGACTTGGCCCTGAGGTGAGCCTGCATAAACAAGTCTAATTAAAATAACCTTATCTTCCATTAGATTTTCCCATATATTTTTCTAGTCACTTTCCCTGAGTTCATCATCCTTTAAAGTCCAAATCCCTTTTTCTTTGTTAAACATGGTACACAAGCTCCTAAGTCGAAGCACTTGAGTTTCACTTCTATTCTGTAAATTCCCACGCATGTAAATTTCCCTATATGTAAAAGATTAATAAAATTGTATGCTTTTCCTCCTGTTGATCTGTCTTTTGTCAGTTAAGTTTGCAGGACCCAGTGCTGAACCTAAGAGGGTAAAGGAAAAATTTTCCTCCTCCACACACCTTTTGAAACTATTCTCAGCAAGTCATCAGAAATGTGGTCAAATATTTGCTTACAAGAATATCAATCAGTATTACTTATAAAAGTCCCTAGTGGGAAACAATCTAATTTCCACAAAAAGAGAATAATTATGGTACTCTCAGAGTTTAGAATGTTATGTAGCAATTTAAAATATATTTTCAAAACATACACAATAAAAGGGTAATATGTTCATAAGATTATGTTTGATGAAAACACAATGTTCAGAGTTGCATGAATACTGCATATACAAATCTATAATGACATGATTTTTATAAAGATTATATACATAGAAAAAAGTAGACAGGGAGAAAATGCATCAAAATGTTAGGAGTTATCTTTGGGTGTTGGAGCTACCGTGATTTCGTTCTTGTATTTCTACAATCATCCATAACGATTATTGTATTATTATTATTATTATTATTATTTTGAAACGGAGTCTTGCTCT
>NW_012104043.1:455347-458213 GCF_000951045.1 Mandrillus leucophaeus
AACTCTCTGACATGTGAGTGAAAACACGTGATAATTGTCTTTCTGTGCTTGGCTTATTTCACTTAACATAATGACCATTCCACCCATGTTGTTGCAAAAATGACAGAATTTCATTCTTTTTTTTATGGCTGAAGAATATTTCATTATGTGTATGTACCACATTTTCTTTATCCATTCATCTATTGATGGGCACTTAGCCTGATTCCAAATTTGGGCTATTGTGAATAGTACTGCAGTAAATGTGGGAGTGCAGATGTCTCTTTGATATATTGATTTCCTTTCTTTTGTATATACACCAAGTAGTGAAATTGCTGAATCATATGGTATTTCTATTTTTAGTTTTTTGAGGAATCTCCATACTGTTCTCCATAGTGGCTGTACTAATTTACATTCCCACCAACAATGTATGAAATGTACACTAACTTAAGTGTACGTTTCTCTACATCCTCACAGGCAATCCTTATTCCCTTTTGGTAAAAGCCATTATAGCTGGGGTGAGATGATATCTCATGGTTTTGGTTTGCATTTCTATGATGATTAGTGATGTTGAGCATTTTTTCATATACTGGTTGGCTATTTGTATGTCTGCTTTTGAGAAATCTCTGTTCAGATCATTTGCCCATTTTAAAATCAGATTTTTTTGCTGTTGAGTTATTTGAGTTTCTTATAATAATATGGTTATTAATCCCTTGTCAGATAGATTGCAAATATTTTTCTCCCATTCTGTGGGTTGTCTCTTCACTTTGTTGATTGTTTCCTTTGCTGTGCAGAAGCTTTTTCACTTGATATAATCTCACTGGTCTATTTTTGCTTTTGTTGCCTGTGATTTTGAGATCTTCCACAAAATTTGTTGCCCTGACCAATGTCCTAAAGCTTTTCCCCAACGTTTTCTTCTAGTAGTTTCATGTCTTATATTAAGTCTTTAATTAACTTTGATTTGATTTTTGTTGGGAACAAGACCTCCAAAATCTGGCCATAAGCTGGTCCCAAAACTGGCCGTAAACAAAATCTCTGCAGCACTGTGATATGTTAATGGTGGCCATAATGCCCACGATGGAAGGTTGTGGGTTTATGGGAATGAGGGCAAGAAACACTGGGCCCGCCCAGGGTGGGAAACTGCTTCAAGGCATTCTTAAGCCACAAACAATAGCATGAGCGATCTGTGCCTTAAGGACATGCTCCTGCTGCAGTTAACTAGTCCAACCTATTCCTTTAATTCTACCCATCCCTTTGTTTCCCATAAGGGATACTTTTAGTTAATTGAATATCTATAGAAACAATGCTAATGACTGGCTTGCTGTGAATAAATACATGGGCGAATCTCTGTTCAGGGCTCTCAGCTCTGAAGGCTGTGAGACCCCTGATTTCCCACTTCACACCTCTATATTTCTGTGTGTATGTCTTTAATTCCTCTAGCACTCCTGGGTTAGGGCCCCAGCCGAGCTGGTCTCGGCAGATTTTTGTACATGGGTGTAGTTTCTTTCTTTCTTTTATTTTTTTGAGACAGAGTTTTGCTCTTGTCTGCCAGGCTAGAGTGCAATGGCATTTCTGCTCACTGCAGCCTCCAACTCCCAGGTTCAAGTGATTCTCCTGCTTCAGCCTCCTGAGTAGCTGGAATTACAGGCATCTGCCATCATGCCTAGCTAATTTTTGTATTTTTAGTACAGACAGAGTTTTGCTGTGTTGGCCAGGCTGGTCTTGAACTCCTGACCTCAGGTGATCCATTCGCCTCAGCCTCCCAAAGTGCTGGGATTATAGGCATGAGCCACTACACCCGGCCAGGGGTCTGGTTTCATTCTTCTGTGTGGGGTTGTTGGGTTTTCCCAGCACCATTTATTGAAGAGACTGTCCTCTTTCCCTATTGTATATTTTTGGCATCTTTTGTCAAAAATGAGTTGGCTCTAAGTGTGTGGATTTATGTCTGGATTCTATATTCTGTTCCATTGATCTGTGTGTCTGTTTTTATACTAATATGCTGATTTGGTTGCTAGCTTTGTAGTATATTTTGAAGACAGGTAGGGTGATGCCTACAACTTTGTTCTTATGCTTACTGCTTTGGCTATTAAAGGTCTTCTATTTAAAACAAAATGAAACAAAACAAAACAAAAAACTTTTTTTATTTCCCTGAAAAGAGTCATTGGTATTTTGATGGAAATTGCATTAAATCTATAGATTGCTTTGGATAATATAGATATTTTAACAATATTGAATCTTCAAATCCATGAGCATTAAACATTCTCTCCCTTTCTCTTTTTTCTTTCTTTTTCTTTCTTTCTTTCCTTCCTTCCTTCCTTCCTTCCTGCCTGCCTGCCTTCCTTCCTTCCTTCTTCTTTCCCTTTCTCTGTCTCTTCCTCTCTTTCTCTCTTTCTTCTTTCTGACAGAGTCTCTGTCACCACAGCTGGAGTGCAGTGGCACCATCTCAGCTTACTGCAACCTCCACCTCCTGGGTTCAAGAGATTCTCATGCCTCAGCCTCCCGAGTAGCTGGGATTACATGCATGTGCCATCATACCTGGCTAACTTTTGTATTTTTACTACAGACAGGGTTTCACTATGATGGTTAGGTTGGTCTCAAACTCCTGGCCGCAAGTGATCCACCTGCCTCAGCCCCCTAAAGTGCTGAGATTATAGGTTTGAGCCACCATACCTGGCCTCTCTTCAGTTTCTTTAATCAGTGTTTTATAATTTTCTTTGTATAGATCATTTTGGTTAAATTGATTTTTAAGTATTTTATATTCTTTATAGCCATTGTAAATGGGATTGCTTTCTTGATTTCTTCTTTGTATTGTTTGTTGTTGGTTTATATAAATGCTACTGGTTTTATATGTTGATTTTGTGTCATGTCACTTTAATGAATTTGTTTATCA
>NW_012104043.1:458283-461662 GCF_000951045.1 Mandrillus leucophaeus
AGAATCCCTTGAACCTGGGAAGCAGAGGTTGCAATGAGCCAAAATCACGCCACTGCACTCCATCCTGGGTGAAAGAGTGAGACCTTGTCCCAAAAAACAAAACAAAACAAAAAAACAAAAAAGTTGAAAATGGGCATCCTTGTCTTATTTCAGATCTTAGAGGAAAGGCTTTCCATTTTTTTCAGTTCAGTATGATATTGGCTGTGGGTTTGTCATATATGACTTTTATTATTTTGAACTATGTTCCTTCTATACCCAGTTTTTTGAGTTTTTTTAATCGTAAAGGAATGTTGAATTTTATCAATGCGTTTTCAGCATCTATTGAAATGATCACATGGTTTTTGTTCTTGCTTCTGTTAATGTGATATATATCACATTTATTGATTTTTGTATGTTGAACCATCTTTGCATCCCTGGGATGAATCCTACTTGATCACTGTGAATAATCTCTTTAATGTGTGGTTGAATTTGGTTTGCTTGTATTTTGTTGAGGATTTTAGTATCTATGTTTATCAGGCATATTGGCCTGTAGTTTTTGTTGTTGTGCCCTTGTCTGGCTTGGTATCAGGGTAATGCTGGCCTAGTAAAATGAGTTTGAAAGTATTCTCTCCTCTTTCATTTTTTTTTTTTTTTTTAAGCAGAGTTTGAGTAGGATTGGTATTAGTTCTTTAAGTGTTTGGTAGAATTTAGTACTGAAGCTGTCAGGTCCTGGGCTGTTTTTTCATTGGAGATTTTTTTATTATGGCTTTGATCTTGTTACTGGTTTGTTGAAGTTTTCGATTTCTTCATGGTTCAGTCTTGGTAGCTTGCATTTGTCCAGGAACTTATTCATTTCTTCTAGATTTTCCAATTTGTTGTCATGTAGTTGTTCATAATACTCTCTAATGATTCTTTGTATTTCTGTGGTCTTAGCTGTTACGTCTCCTTTTTCATTTATGATTTTATTTATTTGGGTCCTCTCCCTTTTTTTCTTAGTCTAGCTAAAGTTTAGTCAATTTTATCTTTTCAAAGAAACTTTTTGTTTTGTTGATTTTCTGTAATTTTTTTAGTCTCAATTTCATTTATTTCTGCTCTGATATTTATTCTTTCTTTTCTGCTACTAATGTTGGGTTTGGTTTGTTTTTGTTTCTCTGGTCTCTTGGGGTGCATTGTTAGCTTGTTTATTTGATGTCCTTTTAGTTTTTTGGTATAAACCTCTTAGTACTGCTTTTGCCATATCACATAGATTTTGGTATGTTGTATTTCCATTTTCATTTAAGAAATGTTTAAATTTCCTTAATTTCTTCATTGATCCATTGGTCATACAGGAGCATATTGTTTGTGTTTCCATGTGTTTGTGTAGTTTCTGAGGTTCTTGTTATTGATTTCTAGTTTTATTCCACTGTGATCAGAAAAGACACTTGACATGATTTTTATTTTTTTCTTTTTTTTGAGATGGAATCTCGCTCTGTTGCCCAGGCTGGAGTGCAGTGCTGCGATCTCAGCTCACTGCAAGCTCTGCCTCCTGCGTTCACACCATTCTCCTGCCTCAGCCTCCCGAGTAGCTGGGACTACAGGCGCCCACCACCACACCTGGCTTATTTTTTGTATTTTTAGTAGAGACGGGATTTCACCGTGTTAGCCAGGATGGTCTTGATCTCCTGACCTCGTGATCCGCCCACCTCAGCCTCCCAAAATGCTGGGATTACAGACGTGAGTCACCGGATTTTTACTTTTTAAAATTTGTTGAGTCTTGTTTTGTGGCCTAAGATATGGTTGACCTTGGAGAATGTTCCATATGCTTAGACATAAGAGTTTGATATTATCAATGTAAGACACTGAAACCTCATATTGTTATTTCTTAAAAGAAAGTCTACTAAATAACTAAAATGTAAGTGCATTGTACTCATTTTGTATTCCCAGCACCTAGCACAGTGTCTGCCAAATTTAAAAAACAATGAATAAATGTTAGTGAGATAAGTGAATAAAATGTATATTAAATAAATTGAGCATATCTTTTTTTAAGAAAGATAATTTTCACTTAATCTATGTTCATGCACTTGGAAACAGAAGATCCTATATTTTGAGTACTTACCATGTGTTGATTATTTTATATAAAATATCTAATTCTTTCATCACCTTTTCTTAGTTAAGATTCTCCAGCCTGGCCAATATGGCGCAACCCCATCTCTACTAAATACAGAAATTAACCAGGTGTGTTGGAGGGCGCCTGCAATCCCAGCTACTCGACTTGGGAGGCTGAGGCATGAGAATCACTTGAACCTGGGAGATGGAGGTTGCAGTCAGCTGAGATGGTGTCATTGCACTACAACCTGGGTGACAGAGTAAGACTCTGTCTCAAAAAAAAAAAAAAAGAATCTTTTGGTTGCAGGTGACAGAAAATGTGGCCCAAGCTCACTTAAGCAAAAGGGAAATTTACTTGTAGATTGCATTATTATTTTTCAAAGAACTTTGCTGCCCCTCTCCACCCTGTGACATCAATCTTGAGCATGTGATTTGTTCTGGCCAATTATATGCAAGTGGGAAGCAACTTCAGGCAGGTAGTTTAGAGCGAGCACTTCTTTTCCTACTTTCCTTTCCCTCTGTTACAACAGGTGATTTTCTAGAGAGAGATTGCTCTATTTTACTGAGTCCCAGATTAAAAACAACAATCAAGCAGAGCTGCAGGTACTCCATGTAGCATCAGCAAGAAATAATTTTTGTTGTTGTAAGCCTGTGAGCATTTAGGAGGTATTTATGATTACAGCATCACTGTTTATGATTAAAGTCAAGTAACTGAAAAATCCACCAGAATGGCTGATTACAGGCACTGCTGTAAACAAGGACTTAACCAATGTCCTTAATGACTCAATTTCTCTGTCTCTTCACTCTGCCTTTTGCTATGAGGGCTTCATCTTCAGGCACCGTGCAGTCTATCTTGCAGTTCCAGGAGCTCCTCTGAGATTGCAAGAGGGTTACAGCAGCTCTAAACTTTATATTTATCTAGCTCTCAGCTTCACAGCCTGTGGACAGAAAAAAATCTGCTCAAAAGTCTTGGCCCGATTTGGGTCATATATCTACCCCTGAGGCAATCACTGTGGAAGTCATTGGGTTAGTCAGTCTACCTTGTGGATCAGGATGGAATCTCATCCATGCACTTTCTGAGCAGAGGAGGCAGATCCCAGAGGAAAGGCATGTTGCCGGAAGAAAGTGGAGACAGATGCTAAGGAGTTAAGCAACAAAGACTTTCTATATCAATCATGCAAAATAAGTATTATTATTATTCTTCCCTTTTTTGTGGGTAAGGAATTAAGGCTCAGAGAGTTTGGGTAACTTGCTTGAAGTTACATGATGTGTATAAATGGCAGGGGTTTTTTTGTCGTGGTTTTTTTTTTTTTTT
>NW_012104043.1:462737-465379 GCF_000951045.1 Mandrillus leucophaeus
GTTGTAGGCCTTTTGCCTACAGAAAAACAAAGAAAACAAAATCCTTTGCATATAATTAAAGGCCTTTTATGATCCACTTGTAACTAACCTTTCTATATTTATCTCACTGACAGTTATAGTTATGTATATCCCCCCGCACCCCACCACACATACACAGGGACTACTGTCACAATGAACTACTTGCCTTTTCATGCTTGCTTTTTCCTAAATCCATGCCTCTGTTCATTCTGTGTTTTCTCTGTGGAATTTCCTTCTCCTCATTTCTTTTTATGAAAAAACATGTCTTAAATGTTTTATCTCTGTGAAGCCTTTCTTTTTCTTTCTTTTTTTTCTTTCTGAGACAGGGTCTCACTGTGTTCCCCAGGCTGGAGTGCAGTGGTGCAATCACGGCTCACTGCAGCCTCAGTCTCCTGGGTGCAAGTGATCCTCCCATCCCAAGCCTCCCAAGTAGCTCGGACTACAGGTGCGTCTCACCATGCCCGACCAATTTTAAAATTTTTTGTAGAGACAGGGTCTCACTATGTTGCCCAGGCTGGTCTAGAGCTCCTGGCCTCAAGTAATTGTCCAGCCTCAGCCTCCCAAAGTGCTGGGATTACAGGTGTAAGCCACCACGCCCACCTTTGTGGAGCCTTTCTTAGATTCCACCACATAAATTGCTCCTTTTTCTAGGCTCTATAACAAATAATGTCTTTTACACACATTCTGATATGGTTTGGCTGTGTCCCCACCCAAATCTCAAATTGTAGCTCTCATAATTCCCACGTGTTATGGAAGGGACCTGGTGGGAGGTAATTGAATCATCTGAGTGGGTCTTTCCTGTGTTGTTCTCGTGATAGTGAATAAGTCTCATGAGATCTCATGGTTTTATAAAAGGGAGTTTCCCTGCACATGCTCTCTCTCCTCCTTACTGCCATTTATGTAAGACATGACTTTGCTCCTCCTTTGCCTTCCACCATGATTGTGAGGCTTCCCCAACCAATGTGGAACTATGAGTCCATTAAACCTTTTCTTTATAAATTGCCCAGTCTTGAGTATGTCTTTACTAGCAGCATGAGAACAGACTAATGAACATCCCCCCTCTGACCAATTTAATACTAATTTCTTATTATATTACCATATTATTCTATATTTGGTCAATAGTTAAAAAAAAAAAAAAAAATCTTGGCCAGGCGCAGCGGCTTATGCCTGTAATCCCAACATTCTGGGAGGCCGAAGTAGATGGATCACTTGGGGCCAAGACATCAAGACCAGCCTGACCAATATGGTGGAACCCCGTGTCCACCAAAAATACAAAAATTACCTAGGCATAATGGTGCACTCCTGTAATCCCAGCTACTTGGGAGTCTGAGGCAGGAGAATCGCTTGAACCTAGGAGGCAGAGGTTGCATTCAGCCTAGATGGCGCCACTGCACTCCAGCCTGGGCGATAGGGTGAGACTCTGTCTCAAATAATAATAATAATAATAATAATAAAGTTTAAAATATAAAAAATCTTTACTGAATATCCACTATAGGTATAACAAGGAACAAACAAAATGTAATAATTACTATTCATCAGCATTTACTTTAGACTTTACAAAATCTTTCCAGCTGTTTCCCTCATGTGTCCTCATAACCACAGACTATAGGCATGAGAGGGCTTACAGAGCTGAGAGTAATTTGTCATGAGCTTACAGATGAGTAAGAAGAATAGTGTCCCTTTATCAAAGAATCCCCACATGAAAAAACAGAAAATCAATAGAAATTCACTGTCATCATAACTCTGAAATCAAACTTTGAAAAGTATTTATACCTAATATTTTACTCCAATAGCCTATTTTCTTTTTTTTTTTTACTCATTTTCTCCTAACAATGATTTATGGAAGGCAAGAGAATGAGAAAAGGAAAATAAAATGAAATGTCCCGACTGCCTACCACATCTGTCTCTTTCACAACGCATCGGCCAATTTGAGTAACCACCCTATAAGGTACATATTATCCATATATTATCTAGCCGGGTACCAATATGAACAACTTAAGCCTCAGAAAACTCAAGTGATTTGCTCAAGATAACTAGTAAGGAAGTAGGGGATCCCAGAATCAAACCCTCTTTCCACTAAACAGCACTGACTCAGTGTGAGATGAGGAGGACATTAGAAAGGGGATGAGAGAGGATGAGCTTACGAAAGGTCATCATGCAGTGAGTGGGGTTGAGGAGACACAGATAGACCAGTGAGGAAGCAGAAAAGTGGTCTGCGGGAAGTCCTCAAGAGGAAAGTAGAAGAACATCTAAGAGGAGGTAGGAGCACTGCAAGTCTCTATTGTTCTTTTGCCCTTCTCTTCTTAGACTATCTTCTCTTTAACTCCATTGTTCTGAGTTCAAAGCCCACACTCCGTGCTTTCAGCCCTTGGGACAAATGAAAAATAGAACACACTCCCTAATATGCTTAGTTTTTTATTATACTCCAGCTGCCATCTCAGTCACCTCCAGGTGGCTCCCTGGAACGTTATCTAGTGTTTTTGGTTTTGTTTTTTTCACAAATGGACAAGACAATTAGGATGGCCCAGTACAAGTCAGTCGGGGGAAAGAAAACATTTGCTCAAACCGTACATTCTCCTTATAGACAAGAAATCGTAGTTTTCAATTTGAACACTAGATGGAAG
>NW_012104043.1:469514-470877 GCF_000951045.1 Mandrillus leucophaeus
TTGAACCCGGGAGGTGGAGGTTGCAGTGAGCCAAGATTGCACCACTGCACTCCAGCCTGGGCAACAAGACCAAAACTCCATCTCAAAAAAAAAAAAAAAAAAAAAAAGTTTAACTGAATTTCTTAACCTAGGTGAACTAGAGGAGACTTCCATGCAAGTTTAGATTAATTTTACTTGCACATAATAAAGCTGTAAATAATGGTTTAACAAATACAAGCTTATTTCTCTCACAGGTAAGAAGTTCAGAGGTAAGCACGTTGCAGGAAGTCAGGGACTCCGAACGGAGGGACCTGCTGGAGCCGTGGCAGAGGAAACCTAAATTATGAAGATTTCATGGACATTTCTCACTTCCCTAATAATACTCTTATAATTTCTTACATCTGTCTTACTTTAATCTCTTAATCCTGCTATCTTCATAAGCTGAGGATGTACGTCACCTCAGGACCCTGTGATGATTGTGTTAACTGAACAAGTTGGTTGTAACACATGTGTGTTTGAACAATATGAAATCAGTGCACCTTGAAAATGAACAGAATAACAGCGATTTTAGGGAACAAGGGAAGACAACCATAAGGTCTGACTGCCTACAGGATCGGGCAAAAAGAGCCATAGTTTTCTTCTTGCAGAGAGCCTATAAACAGACGTGCAAGTAGGAGAGATATTGCTAAATTCTTTTCCTAGCAAGGAATATAATATTAAGACCCTAGGAAAAGAATTGCATTCCTGGGGGGAGGTCTATAAACAGTCTCTCTGGGAGTGTCTGCCTTATGCGGTTGAGATAAGGACTGAAATACACCCTGGTCTCCTGCAGTACCCTCAGGCTTATTAGGGTGGGGAAAAAGTCCCACCCTGGTAAATTTGAAGTCAGACTGGTTCTCTGCTCTCAAACCCTGTTTTCCTTTAAGATGTTTATGAAGATAATACATGCACAGCTGAATATACACCCTTATCAGGAGTTTTTGACTTTGCCCTTTGCCTTGTGATCTTTATTGGCCTCAGAAGCATGTGACCTTTGTTCTCCCTTTTGCCTTTTGAAGCATGTGATCTTTGTGACCTACTCCCTGTTTGTACACCCCTCCCCTTTTGAAATCCTTAATAAAATTTATTGGTTTGGGGGCTCAGGTGGGCATCACAGGCCTACTGATATGTGATGTCACTCCTAGTGGCCCAGCTGTAAAATTCCTCTCTTTGCACTCTTTCTGTTTATTTCTCAGATTGGCCAACACTTAAGGAAAATAGAAAGAATCTACATTGAAATATTAGGGGCGGGTTTCCCCGATATAAGCAGCCAAGGGCTCAGGTGGCAATGCTTTGGTTTTTCAGGGACTCAGTCACCTTCTGTGTTTCTGCTTCATTTCAGGAC
>NW_012104043.1:470927-471849 GCF_000951045.1 Mandrillus leucophaeus
ACAAGTCAGTCGGGGGAAAGAAAACATTTGCTCAAACCGTACATTCTCCTTATAGACAAGAAATCGTAGTTTTCAATTTGAACACTAGATGGAAGTATTAGTCAACTTAATCTCTTTTATCATGCCTCCTCTTTCGCGGTTGATATATGTCAATGGTTGACATCTCTTTTCAGTAGTAGTCTTATAATTATCCACATGAATTTTTATGACTCTGTACCCCAAATTTGTTGTATAATTTTAATATTTAAATTACTTTAAAAAAATAAGAAATGTTACACTCACGTTATTACTCTATTTCTACTACAACATTGTCATTTTCAGAATACTGCACTTATCAGCAATCTCAGCCAGATAATAGTCCTGACCTGGGAAGATAAAGGAAAAGGGCTTCTGAATCCTAGAAATGACTGTCATTCATAACAGCGGCTTCATGACACATTGCTGAACAACAAACTGAAGACTGCCTGAGATGTGTTTAAAATGTTGTTGGCCGGGCGCAGTGGCTCATGCCTGTAATCCCAGCACTTTGGGAGGCTGAGGTGGGTGGATCATGAGGTCAGAAGATCGAGACAATCCTGGCTAACACAGTGAAACTAAAATTCAAAAAATTAGCCAGGCGTGGTAGCAGGTGCTTATGGTCCCAGCTACTTGGGAGACTGAGGCAGGAGGATGGTGTGAACTGGGAGCGGAGCTTTCAGTGAGCCGAGATCGTGCCACTGCACTCCAGCCTGGGGGACAGAGTGAGACTCCATCCCAAAAAAAAAAAATTGTTTAACTTGGCCTGGCGCAGTGGCTTCTGCCTGTAATCCCAGGGCTTTGGGAGGCCGAGGAGGGTGGATCACCTGAGGTCAGGAGTTCGAGACCAGCCTGGCTGACATGGTGAAACCCTGTCTCTACTAACAATATAAAAATTAAGGTCAGG
>NW_012104043.1:473024-475727 GCF_000951045.1 Mandrillus leucophaeus
GGTTTCCCCGATATAAGCAGCCAAGGGCTCAGGTGGCAATGCTTTGGTTTTTCAGGGACTCAGTCACCTTCTGTGTTTCTGCTTCATTTCAGGACCTAGCTTTCATCCTGCAGGTCACCTCACTTTCTGAGATTCCAGTTGGAGTTCTAGCTATCACAACTCTATTCCAAAGCTACTAAAAGGAGAAATGAGACCATTATCCCAGAAATCCCATAAAACACTTCTGTGCACATCCAATTAACCAAAACTTATTCATATGGCTATAGAAGCTGCAGAAGTTGCTGAAAATGTAGTTTTTAGCTCAGCACATTAAACCCCGAATAAAATTGGATTTCTATTATCAAGGAAGGAGAGGCCAGGTGCAGTGACTCACCTGTAATCCCAGCACTTTGGGAGGCTGAGTCAGGAGGATTGCTTGAGCCCAGGAGTTCAAGACCAGCTTGGGCAACAGAATGGAACCTCGTTTCTATTAAAAAAAAAAAAAAAGGAAGGAAGGAGAGAAGAGATATTAGGTGGCAATGAGCAGTCACTCTACAACCTACCAACAAGGAATTGGAGGTATTTGGTCCAGACACAAGTGGTAGGCAGGTGCTGCTTCATGAGTGTGAAGAAAACTGAACTATTCACCTCAAAATATGCTTCTTTGACATATTTTGTGACCAGAGGGCCTGCAGACAGAATGGTCCTGCAAAGCTGTCTTTTGAGGGAGAGATTTGTATCTGTAGAGAAGATAAAGTGAAGGAAACAATGGAAGCAAACAAGCTTTCTTTGAAGCCCTCCCTTGTCCAGATTTAGGAAAGGTTAATGGAGAGTCTGACATCTATTTATCAAAATTTACCATCTATTCTCTTTGAGGGCTGCTACCTGCGTGGTTTCATCTATATAACCAGACCACCTTTGCTAGGCAAACCTCCTTGACCTGTCTGGCCACCACCACCAGATTTACTGCCATAACTTGTGTGGACAGGCTCTGAGCCCTAACCTTTTTTTTATACATATAATTTTTATTTTATTTTTATTTTTGAAATGGAGTCTCACTCTGTTGCCCAGGCTAGAGTGCAGTGACGCGATCTCAGCTCACTGCCATATCCACCTCCCTGGTTCAAGCGATTTTCCTGCCTCAGCCTCTGAAGTAGCTGTGATTACAAGCACGGACCACCATGCCCGGCTAATTTTTGAATTTTTAATAGAGATGGGGTTTCACCATGTTAGTCAGACTGGTCTTGACCTACTGGCTGCAAGTGATCCACCCACCTCAGCCTCCCAGAGTGCTGGGATTACAGGCTGAGACATCACACCCAGCCGAGGTCACACTTCCGTTGAACCAGAACTTGTTTCCAACACAGAAAAAAGGCAACAGCATTCCAAACACACAAAGGAAAGAAGTGAACCCTATTATTGTCTTACCTCTGTTACTTCTCAGGATTAGTCAGCCTCTTATGTTGAAAGTCATGACATAGAAAGAAAAAAGACAAGGCAACCCATACTTTTTTTCTCTTTCAATCTTTTCTTATCATTAAGCCAAAAGTAAGAGTGTTAGTGGAATATGTGGGGTATTAAGAACTGAAAAAAAAACAGATAAATTCTGTGCAGTGTTTCAGTAGAAAGACAGACTGATAAGGATGAAATACAGATGCATATAAGGGCTGAAAGAAATGCAAATTGCACAATTTTTGCTGATTTTGCATACTAATTAAATGCTCTTATATTTGCATTTAAAACTGTTCTAGAGAGGAAAAACAATTTTCTTCATCACTCTTCATGAGTTCTTAGCTGGGACTCCCTGTAATAAAAGACAAATTAACAACAGAAAAACACACAGAGATGTAATAGCATGTAAACCTCTTGTACACATGAGTGATAATCCAGAGAAATTAGTAAATCTCTAGAGTAGATCTTAGTCTTAGACTTCAGGCTTAAATACCATCATTTCTCTGAAAGAAATAAAAAAGAGTATAGGGAACAGCCAGTTAAGGTAAGATGGCCAGGAAAAACATTTTAAAGGTTAGCATTGTTATGCAGATTTAAGTTGATACCTTCTCCGTTGATTACGAGCCTCTAGTGGTTTAGCCATCCCTCTCTTCCTCGTGCGGAGGAGACACTCCCAAACAGATATTTTCTTCATAGATGTAAATTTCCCGTACCAAAGGGCACCCTTCATCCTTGTTTTCAGAGCTACTCTTGTGTCTGGAGTTTCTCAAAATAACCAGCTTGTGTCTGGAATTGGTGGGTTCTTGGTCTCCCTGACTTCAAGAATGAAGCCGCGGCCCCGGCAGTGAGTGTTACAGCTCTTAAAGGCAGCGCGTTTGGAGTTGTTCGTTCCTTCTGGTGGGTTGGTGGTCTCACTGACTTCAAGAGTGAAGCTACAGACCTTCCTGGTGAGTGTTACAACTCATAAAGGCAGCATGAACCCAAAGAGTGAGCAGCAGCAAGATTTACTGCTAACAGCAAAAGAACACAGCTTCCACAAGATGGACAGCGACCCCCGCAGCTTGCAGCTGCTAGCTCAGGTGGCCTGTTTTTATTCCCTTATTTGGCCCCAACCACATCCTGCTGATTGGTCCATTTTACAGAGAGCTGACTGGTCCGTTTTACAGAGAGTTGATTGGTCCGTTTTGACAGAGTGCTGATTGGTGCATTTACAAACCTTTAGCTGGACACAGAGTGCTGATTGGTGCATTTACAATCCTTTAGCTAGACACA
>NW_012104043.1:475777-482210 GCF_000951045.1 Mandrillus leucophaeus
GCACCTTGAAAATGAACAGAATAACACCGATTTTAGGGAACAAGGGAAGACAACCATAAGGTCTGACTGCCTACAGGATCGGGCAAAAAGAGCCATAGTTTTCTTCTTGCAGAGAGCCTATAAACGGACACGCAAGTAGAAGAGATATTGCTAAATTCTTTTCCTAGCAAGGAATATAACATTAAGACTCTAGGAAAAGAATTGCATTCCTGGGGGGAGGTCTATAAACGGTCTCTCTGGGAATATCTGTCTTATGTGGTTGAGGTAAGGACTGAAATACGCCCTGGTCTCCTGCAGTACCCTCAGGCTTATTAGAGTGGGGAAAAAATCCCACCCTGGTAAATTTGAGGTCAGACTGGTTCTCTGCTCTCAAACCCTGTTTTCTATTGTTTAAGATGTTTATCAAGACAGTATGTGCACAGCTGAACATAGACCCTTATCAGGAGTTTTTGACTTTGCCCTTTGCCTTGTGATTGCTTTGCCCTTTGCCTTGTGCTCTTTATTGGCCTCAGAAGCATGTGATCTTTGTTTTCCCTTTTGCCCTTTGAAGCATGTGATCTTTGTGACCTACTCCCTGTTCATACACCCCCTCCCCTTTTGAAATCTTTCATAAAACTTGCTGGTTTTATGCTCAGGAGGGCATCACAGTCCTACCACTTTGTGATGTCACCCTCAGCAGCCCAGCTGTAAAATTCCTCTCTTTGTACTCTTTCTGTTTATTTCTCAGATTGGTCAACACTTAGGGAAAATAGAAAGAACCTACATTGAAATATTGGGGGCGGGTTCCCCCAGTATCTGGCACACCAACGTGATTTTTCTTTTTCCTAAGTGCATGTGGGAACCTGATTCCCTTTGGTAGGTGCAGAGAAATGTTCATTGGTCTGGTCCATAGAAAGGCTTGTTCAGCTCCCTGATGATGAGTGAGTCATCTGTATGTTGTCCAGAGTAACTATAGGTCTCGCAGAGTCTAAACATTATGCTTATCTCTGCTATATTAAACTCCTGTTAAAACAGGAGGGAGTTTGGGTTTCCATGGAAAATATGGTCACTCTATTCAGGGCAGTGGAAGAACACTGTCATTGGTTTCCTGAAAAAGGAACCTTAGATGTGGAAGTATGGGATTTTGTTGGTGCAAAATTCTGGGAACTTGTTCTGTCAGGAAATTATGTTCCTGTCACTGTTTGGGGTGATTGGGCCTTGGTACGTGCCATCCTAATGACATACCAATCCCATGAGCCCCTGTAGTTACCACAGTTTTCTGAATCTGGCAACCCTTTACTTCTTTCTCAGCTTTCCTCTCCCACTCGGCCTTCATTATCTGCTCAGCCTTTCCCTTCGCCTACTCTTCCCCCACCTGACAATATTGAGGATTAAATATCTAACTCCAGTGACTTTGGCTTAACGTCACCCCCGACGATCTTATTTCTTTTCACAAAGAGTCGATACTTGTAGCTCCCGTGGCCCCAACTCAGACAGCCTGGAACCATAAACTTTTGGGTACCATTAATTATTTAAGACCTACTTTACGCATTCCAACATACGCGCTGTCTAATTTGTTTTCCATGCTGCGTGGAGATTCCAATCTCCGCAGTCCCAGGTCTTTGACCCGAGGCTTCACTAGAACTGGAATTCATAGAAGAATCCAAACTGCCCAGTTGTCTAGGGTACAGCTGTCTCAGCCTTTTCAGCTTCTGGTTTTCGCTTCATTCCACTCCCCTACTGGACTAATAGTTCAGCACAATGATTTAGTGGAGTGGCGTTTTCTTCCTCATTCTGTGTCAAAAGCTGTCTTTTTGTCTGGACCAAATGGCCACCCTAATTGGACAGTCTCAGTGTACAATACTTAAAATTTCCGGATTTCATCCAAATTTATTTGTGGTTCCTTTAAATCGGCTCGAAGTACAAGCCGCTTTTCAACATTCCATACTGTGGCAAATTCACTTGGCTGATTTTACTGGTGTTATTGACAATCATTACCCAAAAAACAAATTGTTCGCTTTTATAAAAATGATTTCTTGGGTGGTCCCTCAATTGACCAAAGATCAGCCCATTCCTGGGGCCGTTACGGTGTTCACTGATGACTCCAGTAACGGCAATGCTGGTTATGTGGGTCCTACAGACAAGCTTATTTCTATCCCTTATGCCTCTGCTCAAAAGGCAGAGTTAATTGCTGTAATTACTGCCTTGCATTTCCCAAAACCTTTAAATATTGTTTCTGATTCTGCTTATGTTGTATATGCCACTAAAAATATAGAAACTGGTACTATCAAACATATTGATAATTCTGAATTGACTTATTTTCAAGGTTACAACAGGTGGTTCACCAACATAGACACCGTTTCTATATTACACATATTAGATCTCATACCACTTTACCGGGACCCATGTCTGCTGACAACCATAAGGTCGACTGTTTGGTCTCTTTTGCAGCCCAAGAAGCTCAGGAGTTCCATAATCTCACTCATGTCAACGCTGCTGAATTAAAAGATAAATTTACTCGCACCAGGAAGGAGGCTAAGTTTATTGTTCACAGCTGCCCTCAGTGTCAGGTCTTTGCACTTCAACATCAGGAACCCGGCATTAATCTCAGAGGCCTAACTCCTAATGATTTATGGCAAATGAATGTGACTCATGTTAGCTCCTTTGGCAGACTTTCATATGTACTGTTTCTGTAGATACCTTCTCAGGTTTTATCTGGGCTACTTGCCAAACAGGGGAAGGCACAGCCCATGTTAAAAAACATCTGCATTCTTGCTTTGCAGTTATGGGGCTTCCATATCAAATAAAGACAGACAACACCCAGGATATGTTAGTAAGGCTTTTGATTTATTTATGCAACAATGGGGAATGTCCCATATTACCAGAATCCCTTACAATCCTCTGGGACAGGCTGTGGTGGAATGGGCCAATCATACCTTAAAAACTCAATTGTCCAAACAGTCTGAACAACAAAGGCATAATTTGACCACTCTCTACTCCCAATTACGTTTAGCATTGTTTACTTTAAACTTTCTAAATGTTCCTAAAGACAATACTCTGACTGCAGCTGAATGCCATTATACAGGCAAAAAATTCTCCCTAAATGAAGGCAAGCCAGCGTTATGGAAAAACTCCCAAACCAATACTGGGAACCTGGCACAATTATAACGTGGGGTAGAGGTATGCTTGTGTTTCACTAGGAGATCACCAATCCCCCATCTGGGTGCCCACTAGGGACTTAAACTTTGTGTGAATACTGACAATGAAAACCACAGGGAAAAGATGTTTGCATCAGAGACCGCCCTCATACCTGGTGACATCTGTGCTGACTCCTCAGAAACTGGCACACCAAATCAAAATGGGTCTGGTTCAATCCTCCCTAATGGCAACAGAGACCCCTCCAACTAATCCCACTTCTCCTAATTACCTTTCTTTTTCTCCTTACAAACCTAAAAATCTCACCATTTCTATTAGCCTGAAAATAACATCCCTCTGTTCTTTTCTTCCTCCTTCAGCACTGGATTTCACTTACAATAAGTTTTATTTAATAATTCTCATCCTTATACATTGTCTCACCAGTTTCCCCTCACACTGATTTACCTGCTACACAAAATTATTCTTATTGGGCTTATGTGCCTTTTCCTCCACTTATTCAGCCCCTCACCTGGATGGATGCTCCTGTGGAGATCTATACTGACGATACTGTGTGGATGCCTGGAGCTACAGATGACCATTGTCCTGCTCAACCAGGAGAAGAAGGCACTGCATATAATGTTACTACAGGTTATAAATACCCCTCTCTGTGCCTCAGACATGCACCTGATTGTATCCATCTAGAAAGTCAAGTCTGGGCTGCTTATCTTCCAGAGAGATTAGCTATAGAGAAACCAGGAAATTTCGTCTCCAGCCTCTCCCCTTCTCCTTTAAGACAAAAAAAAAGGGGGAGTAATAGGAGATACCCCATACTTTCAATATAAACCTGAAGGAAAACCATGTCCTAAAATTGTTGAGGGACCATCTAAAACTTTAATTTGGGAAGATGGTGTTAACTCACATGCAATAGTATTAAAACATGGCTCATATGGTTTAGTAATAGACTGGGCACCAAAGGGCTATTTAAAAAACAATTGCTCCTCTGGTGGAAGGGAATGCCTAGAGGCTACTTATTTTATTTCTTACTGGGAGGACGAGGATCATCATCCTACTTTGCATAGGAGGTTCAGCTCATTCTTTCCCTTAAAATGGGAATATAAAGGCATTACCTCCCGAGGCCTTGTATGATATTCCCCATTCTGAGCCCAAAACACCCAGAACTTTGGAAATTGGCTATTGCCATGTCCGGACTGCGAGTATGGAAGAGGAAACATTTCTGGCTGTTGTCCCCACTTCCGTCCCTTGCATCCGTGATTCTGAACCCCATAATAAATCCCCTTTCAACCCTTTTCCTCTTTTTGATGCCAATCTTCCTTTATGAGACTCCAATTGGCATTACGATAATTCTCAACCCAGGTATGCCCCTCTACTTCTTCAGCATCCCTGGGCAACCTCAGATTGCTTCTTTAAGGTGGAGAACATCGGGCATGGCCATCACCACTTCTCTCCCTCAGTATCAACATAGATTCAGACATTCTGCTTTGTTTACCTCCAACCTGACTATCCCTATACAGAGTTGTATTAAGCCTCCTTACATACTGTCAGTGGGAAATACTAAAATTTGGACAATCAAACTGTCCGATGCATTAATTGTCATTTATTCACTTGTATTAACTCCCATTTTGACTCCAAGAAAAGTGAAATGTTGGTTCGAGCTCGAGAAGGAATCTGGTTACCGGTAACTTTGCCCAGACCTTGGGAATCCTCCCACTCAGTAAATTTAATTAATGAAGTGTTACAACGAATTCTCGAAAGATCTAAGAGATTTGTTTTCACTTTCATCGCTGTGTTCCTGGGCCTAATTACAGTCACTGCACTGGCCACCACTGCCAGAATGGCATTACATCAACCTATTCAAATGGCTCATTTTGTAAATGATTGGCAAGCCAATTCCACCCAAATGTGGAATTCTCAACAAGGCATTGATCAAAAATTAGCTAATCAAATGAATGATTTAAGACAGTCCATTATTTGGCTTGGAGACTGGCTAATGAGTCTCAAATATCGCATGCAAATGCAGTGCGATTGGAATACTTCTGATTTCTGTATCACACCATATTCCTACAATGAGACTGATCATTCACGGGAAATGGTCAAAGGACACCTTCTGGGTGGGGAAGATAATTTATCCTTGGACATAACCAGATTAAAGAAACAGATTTTTAAAGCCTCTTAAGCTCATTTATATCCATTGTGCCCGGAGCTGAGGTGTTAGATCAGGTGGCAGAAAGTCTTTCTGGACTATACTCCATGACTTGGATTAAGTCTATTGGGTGCTCCACTGTAGAAAATTTTGGAATTATGTTTCTCTGTTTAATTGGCTTGTTTTTAGTGTGCAGCACCAGTCAAATAATCCTGCATCAAAACCGAGAGAACGAATAAGCCTTCATCACCATGGCACATTTATATTAAAAGAAAGGCAGAGATGTTGCAGAAAGTCAGGGACCCCGAATGGAGGGACCCACTGGAGCCATGGCAGAGGAAACATCAATTGTGAAGATTTCATGGACATTTTTCATTTCCCTAATAATACTTAATACTCTTATAATTTCTTATAGGTATCTTAATCTCTTAATCCTGTTATCTTCATAAGCTGAGGATGTATGTCACCTCAGGACCCTGCGATGATTGTGTTAACTGAAAAGATTGATTGTAACACATATGTGTTTGAACATTATGAAATCAGCGCACCTTGAAAATGAACAGAATAACACCGATTTTAGGGAACAAGGGAAGACAACCATAAGGTCTGACTGCCTACAGGATTGGGCAAAAAGAGCCATAGTTTTCTTCTTGCAGAGAGCCTATAAATAGACGTGCGAGTAGGAGAGATATTGCTAAATTCTTTTCCTAGCAAGGAATATAATATTAAGATCCTAGGAAAAGAATTGCATTCCTGGGGGGAGGTCTATAAACTGTCTCTCTGGGTGTCTGTCTTATGCGGTTGAGACAAGGACTGAAATACGCCCTGATCTCCTGCAGTACCCTCAGGCTTATTAGGGTGGGGAAAAAGTCCCACCCTGGTAAATTTGAAGTCAGACTGGTTCTCTGCTCTCAAACCCTGTTTTCCATTAAGATGTTTATCAAGATAATACATGCACAGCTGAATATACACCCTCATCAGGAGTTTTTGACTTTGCCCTTTGCCTTGTGATCTTTATTGGCCTCAGAGGCATGTGACCTTTGTTCTCCCTTTTTTTTAAAAAATTTATTTATTATTATTATACTTTAAGTTGTAGGGTACATGTGCATAACGTGCAGGTTTGTTACATATGTATACTTGTGCCATGTTGCTGTGCTG
>NW_012104043.1:485910-512603 GCF_000951045.1 Mandrillus leucophaeus
TGATTGGTCCGTTTTGACAGAGTGCTGATTGGTGCATTTACAAACCTTTAGCTGGACACAGAGTGCTGATTGGTGCATTTACAATCCTTTAGCTAGACACAGAAGTTCTCCAAGTCCCCACCTGTCCCAGAAGCCCAGCCAGCTTCACCTCTCACTGGCACTGGCAGTGGGACTTTGTGGCACCTAGCCTGGGCACTCCTGCACCCAGAGGGAGCTCGTCCCAGACAATCAAGAGGAAAAGAGGGGAAGTGAGAAAGAGAGGGAGACCTGCTACCCTGGCCAAGGATCCTGTGAAGAAGGAATGGCGGTCCACACAGGGGATTCAGCCTCCGATCAAGTCCAGCAGGTGCCAGCTGGCCACCCTGAGTGTGGGGCTTGGCGAGCCGGTGCTCACCTGGAACCTGCGCCGGCCCACAGCACCCGGCGCAGTCCCAGCTCCCCCGCCCCCGACTCTCTTTTCACTCTTCCTTGTGAGCAGAGGGAGTTGGCTCCGGCCTTGGCCAGCCCCAGACAGGGGCCCTCATAGCATAGCAGCAGGCTGAAGGGCTCCTGGAGTGTGGCCAGAGTGGACGCCAAGGTCAAGGAGGCCCCAAGAGCGAGCAAGGGCTGCTAGCATGTTGTCACCTCTCAAGTTCAATATAATTATTATGCCAAAGAGGCATATTTAGTGTGGCATATTCTGGTTCCCTGGAGTCATATTTTGGGGTATAGTGTCCTGAGCCCCATCACTGGCATTGCACAGTATAAAGATAACGGTGGGATTGATGCTAGTTCTACTTTACTTAGAACAACATTAAGGAGCAAATAAAAAAATACCATGACAAGGTAAGACATTGTGGAATAAAAGAAAAAAAGCTTTATATTTTAGTCCCTCGAATTGCATTTTTTTTCTTACTTTTTGACCAAGAGGTTTTGCATTTTCACTTTGCACTGAGCCCTACCAATTATAAAGATGGTGCTGATGGCAGAGTCTAATAATTCACTCGGATTATGCAAAATCATTTATTTTCTACTGTAAGGTTCTTGTATTGGTTCGAACCCCAAGAGCGTGCCAACAGATGACAGGAGGTGGTGTGGAGTAACATACTGTTTTAATGAGCGTCTGGATGCAGGCGGGCTGAGGCCTTAAATGGTGTCAGCCCCAAGTGAGGATAGGGCAAAAGTTTTATAGTCTCCTGTAAACAGGAAGTGTCCTAGTCTGATGTAACTGCTACATTATACCCAGATGGCCTCTTTCTCGATGGATGTTCAGGGGTACGTGTCTTCCGGCCAGGGTAGGTGTCTTCCGGTTGGCTGTCTTCCTACTTCTGCTGTCTTGCTGACGCACGCTGCTGATGCAAGTGGCCTTGCGCCTTGGGACTGGACCTGAGAAGGGAGGAGTTACTTATCCCCTTAGGCTTTCAGGCCCTGGGGAGAATCTTACATCTACAACTTACCTAAAACTAATTCTCAAGCCTCTATGCTAGTGAGTGGGGAAGGATCTTAAACTCATCATTTTAACTATCTCCATCTCCTATTTAATCTGCTTTTCAGGTAAATACTCCACTTTCCAGACATTCTCCTTTCTGTACCACCTGAGTGCAGTGCCAATATGGGAACTACAATGAAAGATTGGAGGGAAAGGATAAAGCAGTTTATTCAAGTCAGGAGAGAAGGCTATTTCCTTGATAGTGTTTATCAATAGAGTTCATCATTGCACCACCAACTTTTATAGAAATTTCTTCACACTTTTGGCCTTAATCATCACCAGTTTATACTAGGGAAATAAAAATATTGAGCCTCAAAATATATTTTGAGATGACTGTCAGACAGCAAACAGAAGTTTCCTTGAAAAGCTTAACTAGTTTGTATTTAAGCTTTTGTGGGAGGAATTTGCAGAGTAGGGAGGAGTAAAAGTAAATGAGAGAAAAATTCTTAAGAAAGGACATGAACAGAGAGATTGAGCACATAATTTTAAAAGGAATTTCAGTCAACTGAAAAAATTGTTCATAATGGGATCCAAAGAGAAAAAGCGGAAAAGATATATATATATACACGCACACACAGAAGCAGCAAAGTTATAAATATATATGTATACAAAAACAGAAAAGATATATATATACACGCATATATGTGTATATATATATTTGTGTGTGTGTATATATATATAGAGAGAGAGAATATCAGCTTTTAATTGAGCTTATTTTAACCATAGAGCTTGCATTTAGTCCATTCTTGCATTGCTATAAAGAAATACGTGAGACTGGATAATTTATAAAGAAAAGAGATTTAATTGGCTCACAGTTCCACAGGCTGTGCAGGAAGCACGATGCTGGCATCTGCTCTACTTCTGGGGAGGCCTCAGGAAGCTTAAAATTGTGGCAGAAGGTAAAGGGGGAGCAGGCACCTTATATGGCAGGAGCAGGAGCAAGAGAGAGACAGGGGAGGTGCTACACACTTTTAAACAACCAGCTCTCATAAGAACTCACTCACTATGACAACAGCACCAGGGGGATGGTGCAAAACCATACAGGAAGGATCCACCACCATGATCTGACACCTGTACATGTCTGAAAGAAACAAACACCATCTATTCTCTCTGACAGCTGCTACCTGTGAGATTTCCTCTACATCACAAGACCATCTTTGCTAGCCAGGCCTCCTCTTCTCTCCTTCTCGTAACCTGTTTTGTCGTGATCCAAACCCCCATTCTTTCTGTAACTCACGATGGTCTATGAGCTTCTGCATCCCACTGGGGCAGGGGTGGGTGATCATTCTGTGATGCTCCCCATGTACACGTTCATAAAATGTGTATACCTTTTCTCCCATTAATTTGCCTTTCGTGAGTTGACTTTTTTGTAAACTGTCTGAGGGTAAAGGGGAAGTGCTCCCTTTGCCCTACAGTTTTGGCACTGTGAGCAGGATCACCAAAGCTGCTCTGTTTATTTGGAAGCTGCAGTGAGGGGAATCTAAGCCCTGATTGGCTAGCATAAAGGTAAGAATTTATTTATTTATTTTATTTTATTTCATTTTATTTTTTGAGACAGAGTTTCACTCTTGTTGCGTAGGCTAGAGTGCAATGGCGCGATCTCGGCTCACTGCCACCTCCGCTCGCAGGTTCAAGCGATTCTCCTGTCTCAGCCTCCTGAGTAGCTGGGATTACAGATGCCTGCCACTATGTTTGGCTAATTTTTGGTATCAGGTAAGAATTTCTTAACAGTCATGCCTCCGGACCCACTCTCTCTCTCTCTGTGGAATCCTGTCAAGAACATGGTAAAGGTCACTTTTTTTTCCGCCTCTGAAATCTTGATTAATGTGAGAGAAAGATTTGTGTGAGTATTTGTAGGCATAGAGACTCTGGCATGCTTTTCGGTCCTTTGTGGTATGGAGGTTCCTATTGTTTGATCCCTTTCTTCCCAGAAATAATATTTTCCTTGGTCTTTGTCTTTCCAGGTTGTTCTGTCGTAAAGAGGGGTATCAGATAAGGTTCCCTCTCATCTTGTTCTATGTCCTCAAGAGCTTGACCTGTGGCGAAGTGGAAGCAATCTCTCTGGGTCTCTACCATCTGGGGTGCATGATTTCTGGGTCATGTCAGGTGGTCACTCAGAAAGTGGCTGGGAACCAGAGACTTTGTTCTTAATGTGTCAAGCTCTTGAGAGAGTTTGTCATAAGAAGTCTCATCCATAAAGGGCTTTTGTCACCTCAACCCTTCTTGACTGGTTAGTGCTGGGAAAGTCTAATTCCAGAAGGGCCTACCTGATGTCGCATATTAACTGGTCTGTGATTGACAGTCTCCTACAAATTTGTGGACTACTGCCTATGGGCAACAAGAGTATTCTGCTGTTTTGGCCTATTCTGGGAGTTAATTTTTCAGGGAGGATCTTTGGGACAGCCTCTTGTGTGCCCTCTCTGAGAAAATACCTTCTCAACCTGGATAATTACATCCTGGGCTTTCCATAAAGAGGCTACTGGAATGAGTCACAATTGGAATAAAATGCACCATTGGAAGTTCAATGGCCAGAAGATGGATCCTTTAAACCAGATTCCTAAATTTTTGTTTTGTTGTTAGAAACAGAGTCTTGCTGTGTCAGCCAGGCTCTGGAGTGCAGTGGTACAATCATGACTTAAGAAAGCCTCAAACTCCTCATCACCTAAGTGGTCCCCTGCCTCAGCCTTCCAAATAGCTTGGACTATAGGTGCATGCCACCATGAGTGGCTAATTTTTTTATTATTATTATTCTGTAGAGACAGTGTCTCACTATGCTGTCCAGGCTAGTCTCAAACTCCTGGCTTCAAGTGATCCTCCCATCTCAGCCTCCCAAAGTGCTGCGATTACAGGCATGAGTCATCATACCTGCCAACTCCTAAATTAAAAAAAAAATTAGAGATATCTTATTTTAAAAAGTTAATGGAAGCTCAAATTAAAAGAAAGAGACATAATAGTGTTACGACTAGCCTTAGAAATTCTCCTGACAAAATTAAAGAGCAAAAATCTGTCCTAAAACAAAGTTAAAATCCTTTATAAGCTCAAACTTCCTACTCTGATCCCTGCAGGGTTCACAATAAAGGTGGCTTCACTTTGTAGTCCTGTGCTTTTACAAGTGCAGCCTGGGTTTGATTCCCAAGCAGAGAATTAAATTGAGTGAAAATCAATGAAATTGGTCTCATTATAAAATCCTATGGTAAGTTACCATGCTTCTGTGTAACCTTGGCATCCATTTCTAATATTCCTATAACACTCTCAAACTCTTTCTTAAAAAAGATTTAATTCTCTCTCTATGTGCTTTGAGATGTAAATTTGTTACCCTGTTTCCTCTAAAACCCAGTAGGGGCTTAGGCCATGTGAGATAAACTTTAACCTTTTTCGTGTACAAAGGCACAGTTTTAATCCATCTGTCCTTTAAAACTAGGTAGTTTTAGAAATCTATGGCTAAAAATTTTAAGTCAAAGATATAAAGTCTTTGTGTCTATCTTTATTTTTATGCCTACATGTCTGTTTATATATTGTCTATATGTCTTTAAGTAAATGAGTACTCATGAATTAAGTAAATAAGCCCTAATGCTTGACAAGTTCATGTGATTTTGTTAATCTTTGGTAAAGAGAGTTACACAATTTTAATAAAATAAAATAGGAATGTCTTCATAATTTAATTTAGACTTTTTTGCTGGGTCTGTTGGTCAGACAGATTTATACTGTCTTTATGTTTTAAGGTCATAAAACTGTTACTTCTTTGGGAGGCTGAGGTGGGCAGATTATGAGATGAGGAGTTGAAGACCAGCCTGACCAACGTGGTGAAACCCCATCTCTACTAAAAATACAAAAATTATCTGGGCGAGTTGGCATCCTGTCATCCCAGCTACTCAGGAGGCTGAGGCAGGAGAATAGTTTGAACCTGGGAGGCAGAGGTTGCAGTTAACTGAGATTGTGCCTCTGCACTCCGGCCTGGGTGACAGTGTGAGACTCTGTCTCAAAAAAGCAAAGCAAAACAAAACAAAACAAAAAACCTGTTACTTCTGTGATATTTTTGATACTTGCTTTTTTTGATAGTTTGTAAGCTTATGTCTTTGGAGTTGAGCCTTTAGATTCTGAAGCCTAGGCAAATGACCATGGTGAGACCTGGGACAATACCTGAGCCCTGTCCCCCCGGCCTAGCTATGCCTCTTGGCCATGCTGGGAGGGGTTAGATCCTCCAGGAATTGTCTTCATGGTTGTGCATCTGGTACATAATTAAAATTGCTTTTTTCCTAGGTTTTTCACTGAAAATTAGGGTTACTAAGAGTTAACATCATAATTAACATAGGTAATTACAACTACTAGATATAAGAAAAGCAATTCTATGTGCTGAAGTATATAAGAAAAGTAAAATGCATTTTTGGTAAAAAAAAAAGTTTATAAAAAGGCATGAGAATATGCTTTTTGTTAAAGGAAAAGTAATTTTTCCTAGTTTAGAGGTTTTTGAAAGCTGCTTTAAATTTTAAGAATAAGAACATTGATAATACTGAATGAACATAGAAAGTCGAGGAAAAGAGAGAATGGAAAATTTGGAATGATTTATAAAAGGTTTGTGGAAATCGTAATTTGTGGTCAAAACTGACTGAGATGGATGAATTTGTTCATAAGGTTTTATTAAAATTAACTTTAGCATTAATAATATACTGATGTAAAGTAGACTTTGGTTTTCTAGAGAATGAGATTTTTTGTAAATAATAAGAGATAGTAAAAAGGTTTGTTTACCTCTTAAGTAAACTGCAAAAGAAAGAGAGACAAAAAATAGGTTAAGTTTGCCTTGTGGTGGCTTTATTAGGTCTTATGATTGTTGGGGAAACTGAGTCTCTTCACTATCAAAGAGTAAAGATTTTTGCTTTTGAAATTTTTTTTGAGACAGAGTCTTGCTTTGTCCCCCAGGCTGGAGTGCAGTGGCTTGATCTTGGCTCACTGCAACCTCTCCCTCCAGGGTTCAAGTGATTCTCCTGTCTCAGCCTCCTGAGTAGCTGGGATTACAGGTGCCTGACACCACAGCTGGCTAATTTTTGTATTTTTAGTAGAGATGGGGTTTCACCATGTTGGCCTAGCTGGTCTTAAACTCCTGACCTCAAATTATCTGCCCACTTTGGCCTCTCAAAGCGCTGGGATTATGGTGTGAGCCACCATGCCTGGTCTACTTTTTGAAATCTTTTAATTATCATTTTGGATAATTAAAAGATAATTGAATAATTCATCCAAAATGATAATTTATCCAAAATGATAATTTATCCAAAATGATAATCGTAGGGACCTGTAATCCTATTTTGACCAAGTGTTTTAAAACTTTAATATTTGACATTCTTCCCAAAAACAAAATTTCAAATTCTATATTCTGTCATTTTTATCTCAAACTAACATTTTGGATATTAAGGTCTCTATAAATACAAGAGAGACACATTAGGCTTATTTGATAAGTTAAAATCAAATGGGAAGCATCATCAAATAAGAAATGGTGTTTAACTTTCTTTGAGTTATATTTATATAAATGTGTTATTGATATATATTCCAAAATTGTATTTTGTTACTAAAATTCTGATATGTTTTAGTATATATTATTGGTAATAATTATAATTATTATGTTAAATTATTGTTTTACTTTGTTTCTTCTCAAAAAGCAATTTATAATTGGTTATAGTCCAAAATTTTCTTCTTCTTCAAGGAAATTTATGGAAAGGAACCTGACACTTATTATTGGATACAGATTTCTCATAACTTTGGAGGTCATACCATTGGTCTAGGTAAAAAACATCTAGGACTCTAAAAAGATGATATATTCATGAAGATTGCTAACCCAACATCAAATGGAACAAAAATTAATTACATGGGAGTAAATTATTAGAGGACTGAAATAAGTTTTGTGACTTTTTTTGGTTTGAAACATGGCTGATTCTTTTTCTTTTGTTTTCCATGGTCAAAAAAACTTTTCTCCCTTGAGCTATTTATAACTTATAACAGTTTTGTTAAATATACCTTTGTAAGCATATGTGAATCATTTAGCTTTCTCTCAATCTAATTTCTCCAGAATTTGGAAACTATTTGTGAGTATTCTTAATTTATGGCAATATAATTATTTACATAAGTTCAATAACAATATTTTTTTCTTTAATAAAAGGACAGAGTTAGAGGCACTGGTTATTTTACCAAGGCTTTGACTAGAATGGCATATTTTCAGACATGAACAGACTGCTTTAAGGAATTCACATTGACTTTATTGAGCTGCTAAGACATCCCTTGGGCAGACTGGCCTGGTACTTTTTCTATGCAGTTCCTTTACAAGGTTTCTGAGCTATGGTGAGAATGTAACTTTCTGACAGGCCCATGCACCTCATGTTATTTTGAGACCTCAAGAAAAGAGAAATTCATCCAATTTGTACAGGTATTGAAGACAGTACAGTGGCAAATCCTTGGCTTGGCTTTTCACCCTCAAGACTTTTAAAAATGTAATCTGTCAGATTGCCACTGCAATCCAAAGATGCTCCAGAGACTCCAGAAAAATGATTCTATTGACTACTCCAGACATTAACCTTAATTTTTCTTCTGTATCCATAGGAATGCCTCTTATTAAAGACCTGTTTTCCTGCATCATATGTAGAGGCCTAGCCCATCTGTAATGTCGCCTCCTGGAATGGGACATAGCTGTTTAATTGAGCTGATCTATCCTCAGAACTAAGAGACTCACTAAAGAAGATATGGAATTCTATATTTAACTGCTCTTTTCTGCTTATCCCAATTGTTTTTTCCACTTTTTTTTCTATATCTAACAACCTCTAACCAAAATCTCTCCAAAGCAATCAGCTTGGCTTTTAATATGTGAAACTTTTAAAAGTTTCAAAGTGGGAACTAAAGGATATCAAAATATTTTATCCCCCAAAATATATTTCTTTGACATATTTTGAGATAGCTGTCAAAGAGCTAGCATACAGAAGTAGCCCTGCAAAGTTATATCTTGTGGGGGAAATTTGCATCTGTAGAAAATCTGCATTGATGATGCCAGGCCTTCCCTTGCCTAGATCTGGGAAAGATTAACTGACAGTCTGAAACACCTTTAAAGGTCTGAAAGAAACATTTGCCATCTATTCTCTAACGGGACTGCTACCTGTGAAGTTTCAACTACATAATGAGACCACCTTTGCTAGGCAAACCTCCTCTTTTCTCCCTCCCATAATCTGTTTTGCCACAGTCCAAGCCCTCATTCTTTTTGTAACCTCAAGATGGCATTTAAGCTGCTGCATTCCATTGTGGGGGTTAGGTAATCACTCAGTAATGTTCCCCATGTGTATGCTAATAAAATGTGTATGATTTTTCTCCAATTAATCTGCCTTTTGTGAGCTGATTTCTCATCAAACCTTCAGAAAGCAAATGGGAAGTTGTCCTTGGGCCCCTACAATGATATCTAGGCACACTTGAATCAGAATGTAGGGATTCAAATGCTTGAGTTACAGAAAACTTTTGAAGGACTAGTAAACTGCCTGTTCACATCAGTAGAGATTTGACTTGTTGAATTCTAAAAAATGCAAACCATGATTGCTTCTAATTCCCCCTAGTTAATACTCATTAAATGCTTTCTAAGTTGCAGACCCCTTCCTTGGAGGTTCAGGGAATTATTCTGTTGAATCATCATAGCAACACTATCAAGAAGGTACAGTTATTATCCTTATTTCACATAAGATGGAACTGATGCATTAAGGAATAAAGTAACTCACACACCCAGGAAGTGTTGTAGCTGGTATATGATACCAGACAGTCTGACTTCAGAGCCTTCACTCTTGGTACACATAAAACACATTGATTTTCTCAAGAAAGCACAGGAACTTATTTATAATTGAATTAAATTTATGGAACTTATTCTCAGTAGTGGATTGCCTTGTGATTTTTGGCAGACTTGTAGAGGCATCTGAAGGATGTAAAATCATGTCATCAGAAGAGAGTCATAAACTTGGATAAATATGTCATCATTTGTGTTTATGGGGACTTCCATGAGAGGGCAAACCTCAGGATACATTTAAATCATCAAACATCTGGGGAGCTCTAAGTTTCAGGAAAATCTGAAAGGGACTAGGGATGCTAAGTAGCTGTAGTAATGCTGAAATGATAAGGGACTAGTGTTGGATCTGCCTAGAAACCCTAGTATCTCTGTTTTACAAAAATTACAATTTTTTGGAAATTTTCTTAGAAAACAAAACAAAACTCTAAGAACCACCACCCATGAGATAAACCTGGAGTCAGAATGAAAATGTATCCCTATGGCTCAGGAATAAATCAATCCTTCAAATACTATTAGCCGTACTGACTTTGTGAGGACCTCCTGGGTCACCAGGTTGGTATAAGATTATCTTAAACTGAAGACTTTTATGATTCAACAGATGCAGAAAGAAGCCTTCTTGGAGCTTCCCTTATCTGACTATCACAGAAACTTCTGAGACATGAAGACTGCCATAAATTCTCTTTTGGGGGAAGCTTCTACTCCCAGGAGAGAGACCAAGAGTATACCTACCATAATTTCCCTCTGGGGTTGTGGGGAAGTTTTATGAACTTGAAAAGGACTAAGACCATGCATAGCAGTATAAACAAACAACATCACAAACTTTATCTACTGTTTGTCTTTCCTAAATGCACTTATCTATTCTTCCATAGAAATCTTTTCTCCTTCCTTTCCTCTATTGAATTACATATATAAGCCTCTGGCTTTAATCCTTTAGTCAGCCAGCTACTTCTTTTGTTGGCTCCTGCCTGCATACAATAAACCTTTTTTCCCCTGTTAATCTGTCTTTTGTCAATTTAATTCACAGGCCTGCCGACACTAACTCTGAGAGAGCAGAGGAAAAGCTTTTTCCTCCCTGCAACTACATACATTTACAACATTGTAGTATAAAATTAAACCTACAACTATATAATTCTGTTTAAAATAATATTTTCTTTTTTTTTTCTTTTCTTTTTTTTTTTTTTGAGGCAGAGCCTTGCTCTGTCACCCAGGCTGGAGTGCAGTGGTGCAATCTCTGCTCACTGCAACCTCTGCCTCCCGGGTTCAAGAGATTCTTCTGCCTCAAACTCCCAAGTAGCTGGGATTACAGGTGAGTGCCACCACACCTGGCTAATTTTTGTACTTTTAGTAGAGATGGGGTTTCACCATGTTGGCCAGGCTGGACGTCTCAAACTCCTGACCTCAGGCGATCCACTTGCCTCAGCCTCCCAAAGTGCTGGGATTACAGGTGTGAGCCACTGTGCCTGGCCTGTATAAAATAATATATTCCTAATAAACTATTTTACTATTTATAAAAATTAGGAGCTGGTAGTGGACACAAAGAGAGATAGACATGCAGATAGCCTAATTACCTCCAATGACTCTGCCTATATTATGTTCCCTGCCTTCATTTCTTCTGTTTACTCCTGGTTAGAGGTGGGCACATTACCCAGGACTATGCTAACTCTTCTGTCTCTGTAAATGACTGAAAGATTGGGCATGAAACCCAAATCAGGTCAATCAGAATTTGTTTCCTGAGATTTTTATTATTTTTGTTTTCTTTTCAAATCCCATTGAAACTGCCTTTGCAAAATTATGACAGTAAGAGAAATCTGATGTAGTTGACTCCATCTTGCTGCTGACCTCCAAGCTGTCCTTGGTTTTTCCTTGGAATTAGCCAAGCTAACATTGGGAGGAACTTAGTTTATAGTTTAACTTGAAAGTAGGGATGATAATAGTCTCTGTATTAGTCCATTCTCACATTGCTATAAAGAACTACTTACTGGAGACTTCGTAGTTTATAAATAAAATAGTTTTTAATTGACTCACAATTTCACAGTTTGTACAGGAGGCATGGCTGAAGAGGCCTCAGGAAACTTACAATCATGGCAGAAGGCAAAGGGGAAGCAAGCACATCTTCACATGGTGACAGAAGAGAGAGCAAAGGGGGAAGTGCCACACACTTTTACACCAGCAGATCTCGTGAGAACCCACTCACTATCACAAGAAAAGCAAAGGGGAAATTTGACCCCATGATCCAACAGGTCCCTCCTGCTATGTTGGGAATTATAATTTGACATGAGATTTGGGTGGGGACACAGAGCCAACCCATTACAGTCCCTCCCTAAAACTAATTCCCTCCTTTCACAGGGACTCAAAATCACCTTTTTAAGTCTAATGAAAGGCCACAAGAATAGGATTATGGGAGGGGCTTGAACCCTGCTGAAATGTAGGCATAGTTTCTATAATTCCTTACTGCTCAAGGGTCATGTGACCAGGCCAGAGGGCTATTATCATTTAAACTATAAACTAAATGTCTCCCAGAGTTAGCTTGGCCCAAGCCCAAGAATAATCAAGGGCAGCTAAAGGCAAGATGAAGGTTGGTTCAATCAGATCTCTTCTGCTGCCAGAATTTTCTCACTGATAAAATTTTTGGAAAGGCAGTTTCCAGAGGATAGGTGGAGCATAGATGCAGTTGATAAGCTTTGTTCAGGCATGAGTTACAGTGCTGTTGGTTGTGAGTTGAATGTAAATAAATTAACAAGTATATTAAGGTATCCTAACAGAAACACACATAAAACCAGGTTATATATTGATCAATTGACAGAAAGGTGACAATTGATCAATTGACAAAAAGATCTCACAGGATCCTTGCCCTATATTTCCTTTAAGAACAATGATTCACCATTCACTAATTCGGTATTCACAACAACTCTGTGAAAGGAAAATATCTTGGGCCACCAAAATCACTAAGCTAAAAGGAAAATTCAAGCTGAGAACTGCTCAGGGCGCATTTGCCTCCCACTCTCTTCAAGGTCATCCCTCTGTTCACAGAGATAGATGTGTGTTCTGATTGCCTTTTTTGGAAAGGTTTATCAGAAACTCAAAAAATGCAACCATTTGTCTCTCACCTACCTGTGATGTGGAAGACCCCCAGGGCAGGGATGGGGGGCAGGGCAGGGGGTTAGGGGCTTGCTTTGAGTTGTCTCTGCCTTTCTGTATGGAACCAATGTACTTCTTACATATATTAATTGATGTCTCATTTCTCCCTTAAATATATACAACCAAGCTGTGCCCCAACCACTTTGGGCACATGTCGTCAGGACTTCCTGAGGTTGTGTCACGGGCATGCGTTCTCAACCGTGGCAAAATAAATCTTCTAAATTAACTGAGACCTGTCTCCAATTTTCGGGGTTCACAACTTTATAGACCATAACTACCACAAATAATGAGGATATTCTATATATTTAACTGTATATTTACAGTAGTCCTCCCTTATCTATGTGTCAGGCCTCTGAGCCCAAGTTAAGCCATCATATCACCTGTGATCTGCACATATACATCCAGATGGCCTGAAACAAGTGAAGAGTCACAAAAGAAGTGAAAATGGCCGGTTCCTGCCTTAACTGATGACATTCCACCATTGTGATTTGTTCCTGCCCCACCTTAACTGCTTGATTAACCTTGTGAAATTCCTTCTCCTGGCTCAGAACCTCCCCCACTGAGCACCTTGTGACCCCTGCCCCTGCCTGCAAGAGAACAACCCCTTTTGAGACTGTAATTTTTCATTACCTACCCAAATCCTATAAAACAGCCCCACCCCTATCTTCCTTGCTGTTTTCGGACTCAGCCCACCTGCACCCAGGTGATTAAAAAACTTTATTGCTCACACAAAGCCTGTTTGGTGGTCTCTTCACATGGACGTGCATGACATTTGGTGCCATGACTCAGATTGGGGGACCTCTCTTGGGAGATCAGTCCCCTGTCCTCCTACTCTTTGCTCAGTGAGAAAGGTCCACCTACAACCTTGGGTCCTCAGACCAACCAGCGCAAGGAACATCTCACCAATTTTAAATTAGGTAAGCGGCCTCTTTTTACTCTCTTCTCCAACCCCTCTCACTATCCCTCAACTTCTTTCTCCTTTCAATTTTGGTGCCACCCTTCAATCTCTCCCTTCTCTTAATTTCAGTTCCTTTCCCTTTTTGGTAGAGACAGAGGAGACACATTTTATCCATGAACCCAAAACTCCGGCCTGCTCATGAACTGGGGGAGACAGTCTTCCCTTGGTGTTTAATCACTGCAGGGATGCCTGCCTGATTATTCACCCACATTTCAGAGGTGTATGATCACCACGGGGATGCTTGCCTTGATCCTTCACCTTGGTGGCAAGCACCACCTCCCTGGCGGGGGGGGGGGCAAGTATCCCCCCACCCCTTCTCTCCATGTCTCTACCCTCTCTTTTCTCTGGGCTTGCCTCCTTCACTATGTGCAACCTTCCACCCTCCATTCCTCCTTCTTCTCCCTTAGCCTGTGTTCTCAAGAACTTAAAACCTCTTCAACTCACACCTGACCTAAAACCTAAATGCCTTATTTTCTTTTACAATACCGCTTAACCCCAATACAAACTCAACAATGGTTCCAATAGCCAGAAAACAGCACTTTCAATTTCTCCATCCTACAAGATCTAGATAATTCTTGTCATAAAATTGGCAAATGGCCTGAGATGCCTGATGTCCAGGCAGTCTTTTACACATTGATCCCTTCCTAATCTCTGCTCCCAATGCAATTCATCCCAAATCTTTCTTCTTTCTCTCTGGTCTGTTCCTTCAGTCTCCACCCCAAGCTCTGAGTCCTTTGAATCCTTTTCTATGGGCCCATCTGACCTCTCTCCTCCTCCCCAGGCTGCTCCTCACCAAGCTGAGCCAGGTTTCAATTCTTCCTCAGCCTCTGCTCCCCACCCTATAATCCTTCTATCATCTCCCCTCCTCACACCCAGTCTGGCTTACAGTTTCATCCTGCGACTAGCCCTCCCCAACCTGCCCAACAGTTTCCTCTTAAAGAGGTGGCTGGAGCTAAAGGCATAGTCAAGGTTAATGCTTCTTTTTCTCTATCAGACCTTTCCCAAATCAGTTAGCATTTAGGCTCTTTTTCATCAAATATAAAAACCCAGCCAAGTCCATGACTTGTTTGGCAACAACCCTTAGACACTTTACTGCCCTAGATCCAGAAAGGCCAGAAGGCCATCTTATTCTCAATATGCATTTTATTACTCAATCTGCTCCTGACATTAAATAAAGCTCCAAAAATTAGATTCTGGCCCTCAAACCCCACAACAGAACTTAATTAACCTTGCCTTCAAGGTGTACAATAATAGAGAAGAGTTGCAATTACTTGCCTCCACTGTGAGAGAAACCCCAGCCACATCTCCAGCACATAAGAACTTCAAAACGCCTAAGCCACAGTGGCCAGGCATTCCTTCAGGACCTCCTTCCCCAGGATCTTGCTTCAAGTGCCAGAAATCTGACCATTGGGCCAAGGAATGCCTGCAGCCTGGGATTCCTCCTAAGCCATGTCCCATCTGTGTGGGACCCCACTGGAAATTGGACTGTCCAGCTCGTCCGGCAGCCACTCCCAGAGCCCCTGGAACTCTGGCCCAAGACTCTCTGACTGACTCCTTCCCAGATCTTCTCGGCTTAGGACTGAAGACTGACACTGCTCGATTGCCTTGGAAACCTCCTGGACCATCACAGTTGCTTTGGGTAACTCTTACATTGGAGGGTAAGTCCATCCCCTTCTTAATCAATCCACATTACCTTCTTTTCAAGGGCCTGTTTCCCTTGCCTCCATAACTGTTGTGGATATTGACAGCCAGGCTTCAAAACCTCTTAAAACTCCCCTACTCTGGTGCCAACTTAGACAATATTCTTTTATGCACTGTTTTTCAGTTATCCCCACCTGCTCAGTTCCCTTAGTAGGTCTAGGCATTTTAACTAAATTATCTGCTTCCCTGACTATTCCTAGGCTACAACCACACCTCCTTGTTGCCTGTTTCCCCAGTTCGAAGCCTCCTTCACATCGTCCCCTTGTATCTCTCCATCTTAATCCACAAATATAGGACACCTCTACTCTCTCCTTGGTGACCGATCATGCACCCCTTACCATCCTATTAAAACCTAATAACCCTTACCCCACTCAACGCCAGTATCCCATCCCACAGCACGCTTTAAAAGGATTAAAGCCTGTTATCACTCGCCTGTTACAGCATGGCCTTTTAAAGCCTATAAACTCTCCTTAAAATTCCCCCATATTACCTGTCCAAAAACTGGACAAGTCTTACAGGTTAGTTCAGGATCTGCCCCTTATCAACCAAATTGTCTTGTCTATCCACCCCAGGGTGCCAAACCCATATACTCTCCTATCCTCAATATCTCCCTCCACAACCCCTCCACAACCCATTATTCTGTTCTGGATCTCAAACATGCTTTCTTTACTATTCCTTTGCACCTTTCATCCCAGCCTGTCTTCGCTTTCACTTAGACTGACCCTGACACCCATCAGTCTCAGCAACTTACATGGGCTGTACTGCACAAGTCTTCACGGACAGCCCCCAATACTTCAGTAACGCCCTTTCTCATGATTTACTTTCTTTCCATCCAACTGCTTCTCACCTTATTAAATATTTTGACAACCTTCTACTTTATAGCCACTCCTACAAATCTTCCCAACAGAACACGCTCCTGCTCCTCTAACATCTGTTCTCAAAAGGATATCACATATCCCCCTCCAAAGCCCAAATTTCTTCCTCATCCATTACCTATCTTAGCATATTTCTCCATAAAAACAGACGTTCTGTCTCTGCTGATCTTCTGCTGATCTTCTCTGGCTAATCTCCCAAACCCCAACCCCTTCTACAAAGCAACAACTCCTTTCCTTCCTGGGCATCGTTAGATACTTTTGCCTTTGGATACCTAGTTTTAACATCCTGACTAAACTATTATATAAACTCACAAAAGAAAACCTAGCTGATCCCATAGATCCTAAATCCTTTCCCCACTCCTCTTTCCGTTCCTTAAAAACAGCCCTAAAATCTGCTCCCACACTAGCTGTCCCTGACACATCCCAACCTTTTTCATTACACACAGCCGAAGTACAGGGCTGTGTGGTCAGAATTCTTACACAAGAGCCGGGACTGCGCCTGTAGCCTTTCTGTCTAAACAACTTAACCTTACTGTTTTAGCCTAGCCCTCATGTCTGCGTGCAGCAGCTGCCGCTGCTTTAATACTTTCAGAGTCCCTCAAAATCACAAACTATGCTCAACTCACTCTCTACAGTTCTCATAACTTCCAAAATCTATTTTCTTCCTCATACCTGATGCATATACTTTCTGCCCCCTGGCTCCTTTGGCTATACTCACTCTTTGTTGAGTTTCCCACAATTACCGTTGTTCCTGGCCTGGACTTCAATCCGGCTTCCCACATTATTCCTGATACCACACCTGACCCCCATGACTGTATGTTTCTGATCCACTTGACATTCACTCCATTTTCCATATTTCCTTCTTTCCTCTTCCTCGCCCTGATCATACTTGGTTTATTGATGGCAGTTCCACCAGGCCTGATCACCACTCACCAGCAAAGGCAGGCTATGCTATAGTATCTTCCACATCTATCATTGAGGCTACCACTCTGCCCCCCTCCACTATCCCTCAGCAAGCCAAACTCATTGCCTTAACTCAGGCCCTCACTCTTGCAAAGCGACTACATGTCAATATTTATGCTGATTCTAAACATGCCTTCCATATCCTGCACCACCATGCTGTTACATGAGCCGAAAGAGGTTTCCTCGCTATGCAAGGGTCCTCCATCATTAATGTCTCTTTAATAAAACTCTTCTCAAGGCCACTTTACTTCCAAAAGAAGCAGGAGTCATTCACTGCAATGGCCATCAAAAAGCGTCAGATCCCATTACTCAGGGCAATGCTTATGCTGATAAGGTAGCTAAAGAAGCAGCTAGCATCCCAACTTCTATCCCTCATGGCCAGTTTTTCTCCTTCTCATCAGTCACTCCCACCTACTCTCCCACTGAAACTTCCACCTATCAATCTCTTCCCACACAAGGCAAATGGTGCTTAGACCAAGGAAAATATCTCCTTCCAGCCTTACAGGCCTGTTCTATTCTGTTGTCATTTCATAACCTCTTCTGTGTAAGTTAAAAGCTGCTATCCCGCCTCTTAAAACCTCTCATTTCCTTTCCATTATAAAAATCCATCCTCAAAAAAATCATTTCTCAGTGTTCCATCTGCTATTCTACTACTCCTCAGGGATTTCTCAGGCCACTTCCCTTCCCTACACATCAAGCTCGAGAATTTGCCCTTGCCCAGGATTGGCAAATTGACTTTACTCTCATGCTCTGAGTCAGGAAACTAAAATACCTTTTGGTCTGGGTACACACTTTAACTGGATATGTAGAGGCCTTTCCCACAGGGTCTGAGAAGGCCACCACAGTCATTTCTTCCCTTCTGTCAGACATAATTCCTCGGTTTGGCCTTCCCACCTCTATACAGTCCCATAATGGACCGACCTTTACTAGTCAAATCACCCAAGCAGTTTCTCAGGCTCTTGGTATTCAGTGGAACCTTCATACCTCTTACCATCCTCAATCTTCAGGAAAGGTAAAACAGAATAATGGTCTTTTAAAAACACACCTTACCAAGCTCAGCCACCAACTTAAAAAGGACTGGACAGCACTTTTACCTCTTGTCCTTCTCATAATTAGAGCCTGTCCTTGGGATGCTACAGGGTACAGCCCATTTGAGCTCCTGTATGGATACTCCTTTTTATAAGGCCCCAGACTCATTCAAGACACCAGCCCAACTTGGACTGCAGCCCAAAAACTTGTCATCCCTACTATCTTCTGTCTAGTCATACTCCTATTCACCATTCTCAACTACTTGTAAATGCCCTGCCCTTGTTTACACTGCCAGTTTACACTTTTCCTCCAAATCATCATAGCTGATATCTCCTTGTTTTACCTCAAACTGCCACCCTTAAGTCTCTCTTGAAGTGGATAGAAGATCTTCAGTGGCAAGGTACACTCCAACACTTTCATTCTGATGAAGTCCTATTCTTTAGTTTTATATTCAGTCTTTTTCTCGTTCCCGTTCTTATGCCACCCTCTACCCCTCCCCAGCTATCTCCACCACACTATCAATCTCACTCACTCTCTCCTAGCCATTTCTAATCCTTCTTTAACAAACAATTGCTGGCTTTGCACTTCTCTTTCCTCCAAAACTGCCAAGGTCTTGACTTACGCACTGCTGAAAAAAGAGTGTTGTTTTTACCTAAATCAATCTGGTCTGGTGAATGACAACATAAAAAAACTCAAGGATAGAGCCCAAAAACTCACCAACCAAGCAAGTAATTATGCTGAACCCCCCTTGGGCACTCTCTAATTGGATGTCCTGGATCCTCCCAATTCTTAAACCTTTACTACCTGTTTTTCTCCTTCTCTTATTCGGACCTTGTGTCTTCCATTTAGTTTCTCAATTCATACAAAACCGTATCCAGGCCATTACCAATCATTCTATTTGGCAAATGCTCCTTCTAACAACCCCACAATATCACCCCTTACCACAAAATCTTCCTTCAGCTTAATCTCTCCTACTCTAGGTTCCCATGCTGACCCTAATCCCGCTCAAAGCAGCCCTGAGAAACATTGCCCATTATCTCTCCACACCACCCCCCAAAATTTTCACCACCCCAACACTTCGACACTATTTTATGTTATTTTTCTTATTAATATAAGAAGACAGGAATGTCAGGCCTCTGAGCCCAAGCTAAACCATCATATCCCCTGTGACCTGCATGTATACATCCAGATGGCCTGAAGCAAGTGAAGAATCAAAAGAGCAGTGAAAATGGCTGGTTCCTGCCTTAACTGATGACATTCCACCATTGTGATTTGTTCCTGCCCCACCTTAACTGATAGATTAACCTTGTGAAATTCCTTCTTCTGGCTCAGAAGCTCCCCGATTGAGCACCTTGTGACCCCCACCCCTGTCCACAAGAGAACAACCCTTTTTGACTGTAATCTGTAATTTTCCACTACCTACCCAAATCCTATTAAAGAGCCCCGCCCCTATCTTCCTTGCTGACTCTCTTTCGGACTCACCCCACCAGCACCCAGGTGATTAAAAAGCTTTGGTGCTCACACAAAGCCTGTTTGGTGGTCTCTTCACAGAGACGTGCATGACACTATGGTTTTGCTTTCTGAGGTTTCAGTTATTTGCAGTTGACCGTGTTCCAAAAAAAATTAAGTAAATTACCCAGAAATAAACAATTTGTAAGTTTTAAATTGTACTCCATTCTGAGTAGCATGATGAAATCTTATGCTGTCTGGGTCTGTCTCATTGGGTACATGAATGATTTCTTTGTCCCATGTATCCACGCTGTTTAAGGTTGTGGTACCTGCCTGTGAGTCACTTGGCAGCCCTCTCATTTAACAGTTGGACAGTCACAATATCTCTGCGTTCAGGGAACCTTTCTTTTCCTTAAGAATGGCCCCAAAGCACAAGAGTAGTGATGTTGGCAATTCAGAGATGCCAAAGAGCAGCTGGAAAGTGTTTCCATTAAGTGAAAAGGTAAGTTTTTTACTTAATACGAGACAAAATTATGTGCTGACGTTACTAAGATCTATGGTAAAAATGAATCTTGTAGCTGTGAAATTGTGAAAAAGGAAGAAGAAATTTATGCTAGTTTTGCTGTCACACCTCATCCTGCAATGGGTGCAATGCATTATGGCTGCCATGTGTGATATTACGAGATAAAACATAGCTCATGAGTGTCAGCTTTCCACCTTGTGCTCAGCTCTGCTAGGTATTCTAAGGATTTACGGAGTCCAAGAAATCTCATCCAGAACATAATATGTACACATAGAAAGCACAGAGAAACAAGGACACACTAGCATTGAGAACTCAGTGGAATGCTACTGACAAGCGCAGTAGGAGTTCAGCAAAGAAGAGGAGGCCACTATAGGCAGGTGGAGTCAGAAAAGGGAAAGACCTTGCGGGGTCGCTGGAATTTGGATCCGTGGAGAGAAGGAGAGGAGAGTTTCTAAAAAGAAGAGTGACAAGATCAGAAGCAGTTACCAAACCATGAACCTGGTTGGTTTAGAGGACAGTGAGGAGACCTTTCTGGTTGCACACACAGAGTGTGTATTTGGAGGAGGAGAGGAAAACAGGTTTCAGTGGAGAGATACCAAAATACAAAGATCCTGAAAGTTTGTCTATGAAGGGGTTATCCAAAGATGTTTCAGCTGCTGCAAGAAGTGAGAAAACAGTACTTCTGTAAGAGCCTTCTTAGGGCATAAATAGATTAGATCAAGAGTTGCCAACCTAGCCTGCCTCCTGTTTTTGTATGGCCCATGAGTTAAGAATACTTTTTACATTGTTAAATGGTTGACAAAAAGAAAAAAAAAAAGAAAAATACTATTTTGTGAGTGTGAAAATAATATGCAATTTAAATTTCAGAATCTATAAATAAAAGTTTTATGGGAACACAGCCACACTCATGTGTTTACTTACTGTTTATGGCAGCTTTTGTGCTTCAATGCCAGAGTTGTGATGGAACCGTATGGCCTAAAAAGCCTGAAATGTTTACTATCTGGTCTTTACAGAATCTGTTTAAGGACCCTTGATTTAAGGGAGAAACAGGAAGAAGACAGTAACTAGGACTAGGGTAAAGCACATGAGGTACATGCCTTGGGCACAGATTTTAAGAGGAAGGGGTAGCAAAAAAACCCAAAACTGCCCTTGCATTAATCAAATAATATTTTAATGCAATATTTTTAAAAATAAAAATTAATGCAAAAATCTGTGATGAACAAAATATCAGAATTTAAACACAGGATGGATAACAGTGCTGCACTATGCCATATCAAAGCCCAAGGCAAAAGGAAAATTGGTAATTATCAAAATTTTTGGTGCCCCCTTAAATTTTGCACAAGAGGCAAGTGCCTTCACCCAGCCCACCCTAATCCTGGCCTGGTGAGCTTTCTGTAGGATGTTACAGTGATATTCAGGGTGGGGAAGATTATGATTAGGGAAAAACAGGCAGCAGAATGTGTAGAGATTTAGGAGTGAATCTTAGATCTTAGATGTTATATCTCCACCTTTTTTTTTTCTTTTTTTTTTCTTTTTTGTGACAGGATCTCACTCTGACTGGAGTGCAGTGGCACCATCTTGGCTCACTGCAGCCTGGACCTCTTGAGCTCAGGTGATCCTACAACCTCAACCTCCCAAGTAGCTGGGACTACAGGTGTGTGACACCATGCCAAGCTATTTTTTTTGTATTTTTAGTGGAGACAAGGTTTTGCCATGTTGCCCAGGCTGGTCTTGAACTCCTGGATTCAAGTGATCTGCCTGCCTTGGTTTCCCAAAGTACTGAGCCTCCACACCTGGCTGTATCTCCACCTTGAAGGAAAGAATTTCACTTGAAGGAAGCCACAGTATTTTTATCTTGATACAGCCTGGACTAAATAAGCAGCCTCGAAGTCTGTCTGTCAGCCCCCCAGCACCCTCTGCCTCCCCACCACCCATCCTTGTCTCTTGCAGAGCACAGGATGAAGCTATTCTTTGAAGTTTCTTTCATTGACCTTAAAGGTAGACCTGCCAAAGAGGAACTTCACTAACAGAGAAGATTAAAAATCATATCACAGAGGAGGAGACTGAAAATTAACCACCACACCTAGAGCCTAGTCGAACGTTGTCTCAAATCATTGTCTGTTCTCTAGTCCCATTCCATTTCCAAAGAGCAATTCAGAAGATAATGTCTTCCTGCTGGATCCATTCATTCTTCCTAAAACTCATTTACTCCTGCACACCCCCACCTCCCCGTCTTCTATGAAGAAAAGTATATAAGCATCTGTACCTCATTGGATTATTGGGTAATCATTCTTAAAGGTATATAAGCATCTGTACCCCATTGGATTATTGGGCAATCATTCTTCTGTGATTCCCCCATGTCAAAATAAAATTGCATGCCTTTTTCTTCTATTAATCTGCCCTGTGTCAGTTCATTTTTAGTGATTCTTCAGAGGGTGAGGAAGAAACTTTCCCTCTTTGACGCTACATTCTCATTTCACCTAAAGTGAAAGTCAAAGTCTATAAGGCTATACAATCCAGCCACCAGCCCCTTAACTCTCCAACTCCATTCCTGAGGATTCTTCTCCTCACTTGCTTCCTGCTAACCACCCTGGACTCCTTAGCATCCTTTCACAATGCCAGGTGTGCTTCATCTCGAACCTTTGCATTGGCAGCTCCCTTTGCCGAGAGTCTTGTCCCCGACATGCACATGCGATGGTTAATATTGCCAACTTGGTTGAATTGAAGAATGGAAAGTATTTTTTTCTTGGTGTGTCTGTGTGGGTGTTTATTTCTGGGTGTGTCTGTGAGGATGTTTCCAGAGGAGACTGAAATTTGAGTCAGTGCACTGGGAGAGGCCGACCCACCCTCAATCTGGGTGGGTACCATCCAATCGGCTGCCAGCACAGCTAGAACAAAGCAGGAGGAAGAAGGCTGGGATAAGCTGGCTTGCTGAGTTTATTGATTCTCACACTGTTAATAAAGACATACCCAAGACTGGGTGATTTCTAAAGAAAAGAGGTTTAATTGACTTACCGTTTTGCATGGCTGGGGAGGCCTCAGGAAACTTACAATCATGGTGGAAAGGGAAACAAACACATCCTTCTTTACATGGTGCCAGGAGAGAGAATGAGAGTCAATTGAAGGGGAAGCCCCTTATAAAACCAACAGATCTAGTGAGAACTCACTCACTATCATGAGAACAGTATGGGGGATCCCCACGATCCAGTTACCACCACCTGGTCCTGCCCTTGACACATGGGGATTATTACAATTCAAGATGAGATTTTGGGTGGGGACACAGCCAAACCATATCACTGAGTCTTCTGGCTTTTGTCTTTCTCCCATGCTGGATGCTTCCTGCCCTTGAACATCAGACTCCAAGTTCTTCAGCTTTTGGACTCTTGGACTTACCTCGGTGGTTTGCCAGGGACTCTCAGGCCTTCAGCCACAGACTGAAAGCTGCACTGTCGGCTTCCCAACTTTTGAGATTTTGGGACTCAGACTGGCTTCCTTGCTCTTCAGCTTGCAGATGGCCTATTGTGGGACTTCACCTTGTGATCGTGTGAGTCTTTTCTCCTTAATAAACTCCCTTTCATGTATTCATCTATCCTATTAATTCTGTCCCTCTGGAGAGCCCTGACTAACACAACATGCTGAAGCCTCACCTCCTTTGAGTCTGCACATGTGTCACCCTCTCAGGCAGGCCTCTTCTGGTCACACTAAGATTATATTAAGATTACACCCACCCCTTCACCAACGCCCCTCTCTCTGCTTTGTTTTTTCCATTGTTTCTATCAGCCTCTAAGTACTGTAGCATGTGCTGATTTAATGCCCCCACCTGACTGCACATCCCATGAATGCAGGAGTTCTGCTTTGCTGCTGTGGATGCTCAGCAGAGTGCCAGTGTTCCATCAATACTTGAGGGCCAACTGATGGATAGAAACCAGTAGACCTTGTGGTGGCAAAGGGAATAGCAAGGATTTTTTGTTTTTAATTTAATTTTAAGGTCTAAAGCACTACCTCTACTAACAGTGAGTGTCTTAGTCCATTTGTACTGCCATAAAGGAGTATGAGGTTGGGTAATTTATAAACAAAAGAGGTTTATTTGGCTCATGGTTCTGCAGGCTGTATGAGAAGCATGGCACTGGCACCTGCATCTGGTGAAGGTTTCAGGCTGCCCCGACTCATGGTGGAAGGGGAAGGGGAACCAGATTGTGCATGGATCACATGGAAAGAGAGGAAGTGAGAGAGCGAGAGGGGAGATGCTAGGTTCTTTTTAATAACCACCTTTCACAGGAACTAATAAAGTGAGAACTCATACCCCACACCCACCCTCCCAGGGAGCGCATTAAACTATTTATGAGGGATCTGCTCCCATGACCCAAACACCTCCCATTAGGCTCCACTTCCAACACTGGAGATCAGATTTCATCATGAAAGGGGACAAACATCCAAACTATAGCAGTGAGCAGAAGCAAATAAGCTTCTCCCTTAAACAAAAAACACAGGGTACATAATGCTAAAATCTCCCAGCTGTACCTTCTGACCTGTTGACTGGGCTTCCCATACACTCATTTTTCCTGCCCCTTGGAATTTTTAACTTCCAGTAAAACTCCAAGTTAATTGCTTTTTCAAGGGCAACTTTAATCAGAATAGCCAGCTTTACAGACACATTACAGAAAAAGGAAAACTAGTTATTTAGTTATTTGTGTGTGTGTGTGTGTGTGTGTGTGTGTGTGTGTGTGTGTGTGTTAGGCTATTAAAAAAACCATAGTGGTGGGTTTTTTTTCCCATTGGCTTTTTTTCCTCCATTATCAAGCACGCTTTTCTGTTCAGGATTGAGATCATCCATCTGCTATCTCATATCCTCTTGTTGGGTTCTGCCAAGTATTAGTCATAAGGCAGTCAGCTTGCTTGTGTACACTTGAACAGCTCTTTTTCACATTGAGTCTTCCAGTTTTCCCTGCTTATTTTAGCCGGCTGCTCAAAGTAGCAGCTGGTTGCCTGGCTATTCCTAGGCAGCTAAAAGCATCGTGAGTAGAATATAGACGAAGCAGGAAGGAATAATCTGAGCTTGATGCTAAGGTTTTTGTCTAAGCCCTTCTGATCAGGGTCTGTTTCTTAACTGCAATCTGTCCAAAATGTTACTTCCCATCACTCCACATATTATAGCTATCTGATAATTATTAAAATCTGAATATCAAAGTCTTTTTTGTATGGAGGGAATAATATATGTTCCTTTCCAATATGGCCTTAAATACTCCCCCAAATTCCTTAGCTGTTAATTTTTTTCTCCCGCCCTAAAATATGTGTATTTTTAATATTTACCCTGCCCATTTAATAGCAATAAGAGAGAAGTACATCAGTTACGTAAGTCAGAGATCAGCAAACTTCTTCTGTATGGGGTCAGACAGTCAAATTTTGTGGGCCATACATTCTCCAATACAATTATTCAGCTCTGCTATGGTAGCATGAAAATATCCAGATAATACATAAATGAATGAGCATGGTTGTGTTCCAATGAAACTATTTATACTGCGGTATAATTTTAAAAAATCTATATTTAGTTTCTGCCCTGGTTCCCAGCATACAGCTCCTAAAATATGAGGCATCTCTGGAGTGGTAAGAGTATCTTTTGTATACCAATGAGATGACGGGTGGCCCCTAAATAGCTTCAGGATGGGGATTGGTCAGAAAAACTAGGGCATGATTACAAAGTTGGAACTTTTAGCCACATCTCTTAATCTCTAGGGAGGGGAGAAAAGCTGACGTTTGAGTTGATCACTGATGGTCAACTGCAGGACCTAGATTTTAGTATCTGTGGGAGTCTTGGAAATAATCTCCTTCAATTACTATGATCATAATCAGTCATGTCTACGTAATGATCATAACTAGTCCATAAAAACCCAAAAGGACTGAGTTGGAAGAGTTTCTAGATAGCTGAACTCATGGAGGTGCCTGGAGGGTGGTATATCAGGAGAGGGCAGAGAAGCTCTGTGCCCTTTTTCACATACCTTGCCCTATTCATCATTTCCATCTGGCTGTTCATCTGCATCCTTTATACTATTTATTTATTTATTTTTGAGATGGAGTCTCACTCTGTCATGCAGGCCGGAGTGCAGTGGTGCAGTCTTGGCTTCCTGCAACCTCTGCCTCCCAGGTTCAAGCGATTCTCCTGCCTCAGCCTCCAGAGTAGCTGGAATTGAATTGAATTGAATTGAATTATAGGTGGCACGCACCACCACACCCATCTGGTTTTTGTATTTTTAGTAGAGACAGGGTTTCACTATGTTGTCCAGGCTGGTCTTGAACTCCTGACCTCAAGTGATCCACTCACCTCAACCTCGAAAGTGCTGGGATTACAGACGAGAGCCACCATGCCCAGCCTGTACTATTCTTTATAGTATTCTTTATAATAAACCATTGAATATAGTGGAAGTGTTTCCCTGAAATCTGCGAGCCACTAGCAAACTAATCAAATCTGAAGAGGCAATCAAGGGAACCTTGATTTATGGCCAGTCAGAAACACAAATACCAACCTGGGCTCTGTTTGTTTTTTGTTTTTGTTTGTTTGTTTGTTTTTTGAGACGGAGTCTCCCTGTCGCCTAGGCTGGAGTGCAGTGGCCGGATCTCGGCTCACTGCAAGCTCCACCTCCCAGGTTCATGCCATTCTCCTGCCTCAGCCTCTCGAGTAGCTGGGACTACAGGGGCCCGCCACCACGCCCGGCTAATTTTTTGTATTTTTAGTAGAGATGGGGTTTCACCGTGTTAGCCAGGATGGTCTCGATCTCCTGACCTCGTGATCC
>NW_012104043.1:513243-515667 GCF_000951045.1 Mandrillus leucophaeus
TAATTTTTCATGTATTACAAAGTATTTTTTTTATTGACTGTTTATAATCAGTGAAAAATATAAAAATCTGTTCTTAGTTCAGAGGCTATACAAAAATAAGAGTGGTGGAAAGCAGGTCTGATCTGGTTCAGGGGCCATACTTTCCCTACCTCTGGCCTAGGTTGGCAAACTGTAACCTTGAGGTTACAGTTGTTAGAACCTAATATCCAATGTGATGGTATTAAGAGGTGGGGCCTTTGGGAAGTGATTAAATCATGAGGCGTTCACCCTCACAAAGGGAATTAATGCCCTTATAAAAGACACCAAGGAGAATTTGTTTGCCCCTCCTGCCACGTGAGGACACATAGAAGTCACCATCTATGAAGAATGGGCCTTCACCAGACACCAATCTGCTGGTGCCTTGATCTTGGACTTCCCAGCCTCCAGAATTGTGAGCAATACATTTCTGTCATTTGTAAGTTGCCCAGTGTAAGGTATTTTGTTTTAGCAGCCTGAATGGACTAAGAAAATAAGAATATATTATTTATGCATTCTGAAAGGAACGATAACACTATTTTTCCTTCAAAGAAAATGTTTAACTTTAATGTTCATTGAAGTGCTAATTCTAACATTAAAAAATTAAAAACAACCTAAATATTCAATAACAGAGAAGACACTAAGTGCCTCTGTACATCAGAATACTAACTGACCTTTAAGGTGATGATGTCAGTGGCAGAGAATGCTGGTTTTTGAAGTGGGTAGACCTGAGTATAAATCCAGACTCCCATTTACCCAGTTGAGGATCTTAAGCAGGCCCCTTCACATTCCTGGATTTTTCTCATATGTAAAATTGAAACAGTAATGTAACTTTGTTATCTTCATGCTTAACATACAGTATAGCCGCTTTTAATATTATCTATTGCAATTGTTATTTGGGGGAATTATATGGGATTTAAAATTTTTATGCAATGAATACGTATTTTTTCATAGTAACACAAAATGACTTTTTTATTATAATGAATTTCCCTCTGTAGAGAGAAATCATTTCCAAAAATTACAGTCACTATGGCATCTACAGCAAAGTACCTGTAGAAGTACAATGTAGGTTAGGCTTGGGAGAAAAAGGCTTGCTGGAGACACCAACGACAGGTGAAGTCCACACGTCTCTCTGGAGCATCCCAGGGAGAAGTGCTGGACAGGCCTACCTATGACAGGCCTCCTCTATGAGAAAAGACAGATGTGAGGCCAGATGGAATAGTCACGAGAGAAAAAAATGAGTTCTATTCTCTAGTAGCGAAAAGGCAAGACACACTGTAGCTTGGTCAATAAATAGGTATGGAATGAATGAATGAATATCAAGATTATTTATTTATAATCTGTTTGGACCATAGAGTGTGAATTAAGAAGAAAATTTCTTATTCTATATTTTTGAAGAGGAACCTGAATTTTGGAGAAATTGTATGGAAAAATATTCATAATCCGATTAAAGGGATTATAAGGATGTGACTGGTGTGATCCATTTATTCATTCAATCAATAAGTTTTATTGAGCATCTACACTGTGCCAGCACTCATGATATGCCCAATCACAAATCAAGATAAGTCTTGTTTTTAATTTTGATAACTTTGCCCTCTAATCCCAGGTGTATGATATTTGTGTTCACTATGTGGTTACCAGTTTAAGAAGACAATTTAAATGGTTTTTGGAACTTATCTTACTGCATGAGAGGCTGAGTTAGGATAAGTAAAATATCGCTAACTGTAACTAGGCAGTATGATGTAGTATATACCCAAGTGTGAGCTGTGGCATCAGACTTCCTGGGTATCAAAATCTGGTTCTACCACTCACTGGCCATGTAATATTAAACAAGTTTCTGCATCTCTTTAAATTTCCATGTTTTAACTGTAAAATATGGATAATAGTAGCATTGACTTAAGAGGATTCTTTTTTCTAAGTAAGAATATTATACAATGAATACCTCCCATGGTGCCTAACAATAGCAAGCACCAATGACTAATAAATGTCAGCTATTGTTATTATTTTACCCTTGTGTAGCACTATAAAGAAGGAGACAATTGAAATGGAGCAAACTATGGCATGATGGTGCACAGCTACAGTCCCAACTACCTGGGAGGCTGAGGCAGGAGGATCCTCTGAGCCCAGGAGTTCAAGGTTGCAGTGAACTATGATTGTGCCACCTCACTCCAACCTGGGTGGCAGAGCAAGATCCCATCTCAAGGAAAAAAAAGGGAGCAAACTGGAACTGGGCCCGAGAAGAAGATCAAAGTACCAAGACTACAGCTTGTTGACATCTCCTGCTCAAGACATAACTTCAATGAATAAACTTTCACAGAAGATTCTTCAAAGAGGATATTACTGTTTCGTATTCATAGATTTGGCCTTATCAAGGGGCATGATTTTGGAACCACATGACTACTAGCAAGT
>NW_012104043.1:516042-519238 GCF_000951045.1 Mandrillus leucophaeus
ATGCGCTGCCACACCTGGCTAATTTTTTTGTTTGTTTTATTTTTTGTAGAGACAGGGTCTTGCCATGTTGTCCAAGTTGGTCTTGTACCCCTGGGCTCAAGTGATTGTCTCACCTCATCCTCCCAAAGTGCTGGGATTACAGGTATGAGGCACCATGCACAACCCTTTCCTTCTTAGTCACACAAGTATTGCACTCTGGCAGAGGGAAGAGGCAGCTGCAAACCATAGGCTAGAGAGCCCCATTACCTCTGAACATTTCTCATGTACAATGAGATTAATTTCATTCATTCAACTGATGTTTATTGAGTACTTTGCTCTGTGTCAGGCAAGATGCTATGAGCTGAGAATATGATATTAAAAGGGAAAAACTGATTCTACCTTTCCTGCCCTGCCCTCGTGGATTTCAATTCCAATGGGGAGACAGACATCGATCACATGATCACCTAAATAAATGTAAAAATATAACTGTGATAAGCGCTATTAAGGAAAAGTATGTGATGTTATGAAATAGTGTAATAGAGAAACTTTAGTTAAAGAGACTGTAGAAGACTTCCTGGAGGAAGAAATGCTAGGAAATGATGAAAGGAAGCAGTGCTCAGAGTGAACAGCATGATGTGCAAAGGTCCTACAGTGGAAGGAAGTATGACATCTACTAGGGTTTAGATTTTTTTTTAATTTTTATTTTATTTTATTTTATTTTTAGAAAGAGTTTCGCTCCATCTCCCCAGGTCAGAGTACAGTGCCTCAATCTTAGTTCACTGAAACCTCCACCTCCCGGGTTCAAGCAATTCTCATGCCTCAGCCTCCTGAGTATCTGGGATTACAGGTGTGCACCAACACACCCAGCTAATTTTTGTATTTTTAGTAGAGATGGGGTTTCACCACGTTGGCCAGGCTGGTCTTGAACTCCTGATCTTAAGTGATGCACTCACCTCACCCTCCCAGAGTGCAGGGATTACAGGCATGAGCCACCTCGCCTCACCTAGTTTGGACGTTTGACCAACGTCTGAATCTCATGTTGAAATTTGATCCCCAATGTTGGAGGTGGACAGAGTGAGAAGTGTGTGGGTCATGGGGGCGGATCCCTCATGAATAACTTAGTGCCGTCCTCACAGTAATGAGTGAATTCTTACTCTATGAGTTCCCGAGAGAGCTGGTTGTTAAAAAGAGCCAGGCACCTCTGCTACTCTCTCTCTCCATGTGATCTCTAGACTGGCTCCCCTTCTCCTGTGCCACAAGTGGAAGGAGGCTGCGGCCCTCACCAGAAGCAGATGCTGGCACCAAGCTTCTTGCACAGCCTGCAGAACTGCGAGCCAAATAAACGTCTTGCCTTGTAAATTACCCAGTCCCAGGCATTTATTCATAGCTATGTAAACAGAGTAAGATAACATGTTTGAGAGAAAATGTCAGAGTGACCAGAGACAGCTAAGATGTCCTAATAAGAGCTAATGTTTATTGAGCAAACATTTATTGAGCTAATATTTATTGTACCTACTAAGTTAATCCAAGCACTTGACGTTGATCCTCATGACAATTCTAATTGGGAAATACTATTGTTACCCCTGTTTTACAGATGAAGAAACTGAGGCCTAGAGGAGTGAAGGAACTTATGCAAGGTTATCCAGTTAGTAAGAGCTACAGCTGAAATTAGGATTAGTTGGAAGAAGTAGGAAAGGACCAAAATGTGCAGTGGTTCACGGACCAGGTTAAAAGATTTTTATGATAAAAGAAATAAGAAGTCACTGAAGTGTGCATTTTATTTCAAAATGGTTACTCTATTTGCATTTCAAAAAGGTCACTCCAGCTGTAGCACAGAGAAGTAGTTGAAAGGTTGGGGAGAGTGCATACTGAGAAACCAGTTAGGAGATGACTGCTGTTGTCTGGGCAAGAACTGACAGAAGCAGTACTAGAGAGTTGGCCCTGGGTTGGACATGGTGGCTCACACCTGTAATCCCAGCACTTTGGGAGGCCTAGGCGGGTGGATCACTTGAGGTCAGGAGTTCGAGACCAGCCTGGTCAACATGGTGAAACCCCATCTCTACTAAAAATACAAAAATTACCTGGGCATGGTGGCACACACCTTTTGTCCCAGCTACTCGGGAGGCTGAGGCATGAGAATCGCTTGAACCTGGAAAGCAGAGGTTCCAGTGAGCTGAGATCACACCACTGCACACTCCAGCCTGGGTGACAGAGTAAGACTCTGTCTCTAAAAAAAAAAAAGAGTCGGCCCTGGAGAAGGGCAGAGTGGTTGTGTCTGAGATAAAGTGGATGAGGAGGGATGATGGCATGATAGGGAGCAGGTCCTGAGGATGATCCTTGGGTTTCTGGCTGGTGTCACTGTGTGAACAGTGGGCAGTGGTGTCATTTTCTCATGCAGAGAACACAGGAAGGAAGAGGAGCACACCTGGGTGTAAGGAAGAACGTCATGAATTGGAGGTATTTTGAGACATTTCCACTGGAGATGTCAGAAACCAATTGCATTTGTGGAGCTAGGGCTCAGATAGGTCTGTACTAGAGATTTAAACTGGGGAGTCATCTACGATGAGTAGTGCAGTAATTAGAGACAGGGAAGCTGAAGAGATTGCTTAAGGAAAGCGAGGAGTGAGGAGAAGATTGCCCAATATCTGGGAGAAAGCTCAAGCTTTCCTTGGCCTTGATTCAGTCTTTCACCTCTTTTTCCTATCTTACTGATCCACACCCCCTACTCTGTGAGATCCAAGTGGAAGTCACAAGGAGAAACATGAAGAAAATAATATAATGGATTGAGGCTGGGCATGGTGGCTCATGCTTGGAATCTCAGCACTTTGGGAGGCCAAAGTGGGCAGATTACCTGAGGTCAGGAGTTCAAGACCAGCCTGGCCAACATGGTGAAATCCCATCTCTACTAAAAATACAAAAATTAGCCAGGTTTGGTGGCACATGTCTATAATTCCAGCTACTCAGAAGGCTGAGGCAGGAGAATGGCTTGAACCTGGGAGGTGGAGGTTGCAGCGATCTGAGATCACGCCATTGCACTCCAGCCTGGGTGACAAGAGTGAAACTCTCTCTTAATAAATAAATAAATAAATAAATAAATAAATAAATAAATAAAATATAATGGATTGAGTTAACCCTTGGGACACCTTCACTTCTTTTTCTTTTTTTTTTTTTACTTAAAAAAATTTTTTATTGACAAAAATTATACATATTTATGGTA
>NW_012104043.1:519558-526852 GCF_000951045.1 Mandrillus leucophaeus
AGGAGTAGGTGAGGGACCATCCTAGGCATCACTCCCCACTACTTCCAGCCCTGGCACACTGCCAAGCACTTAGATGTGCCTATTAAGTAGCTTATAGAAAGAAAGAAAGAAAGAAAGAAAGAAAGAAAGAAAGAAAGAAAGAAAGAAAGAAAGAAAGAAAGAAAGAAAGAAAGAAAGAAGAGAGGGAGGGAGGGAGGGAGGAAGGGAAGGAAGGAAGGAAGGAAGGAAGGAAGGAAGGAAGGAAGGAAGGAAGGAAATTCTATTATGCCTTAATCTTGTGAGCATCTTCTTAATTCTACTCAAAAAACATTCTTCCTATAAAATGACAAATGTAAACCAAAAATAAAATTCTGAGTCCCCCTCCCCACCCCCCACCACCTGCCGCTACAGTCATCTGTATGACTTCCTCTTTAGCCAGGGCACTTTAAAATCTAACCTGAAAGACTAGTTCAGGCCATGATGCGAAGTGGGATCAGACATGCCTCATTACACCTCTCCAGTATTAACTTCAACACAGACCTTAAGTCTGAAAAGAAACATTTGGAGGGAGCGGGTAGAATCAAGGGAACAAAAAAGAAGAGAAACATTAACTATCTATTCTCTACCTGGCAGTTTCATCTGCATGATTAAACTTTGGTCTTCGTAACTTCTTGTCGCAAGACAGACATTTCTATCCATTGATAACTCTTCCACCCAATTACCAATTAGAAAAACTTTAAATCTACCTATAACCTGGAAGCCCCCCGCCTCGCTTCACATTGTCTTGCCTTTCTGGATTGGACCAGTGTATATCCTAAATGTATTTGAAGTCTCATGTCTCCCTAAAATGTACAAAACCAAGCTATGCCCTGACACCTTGGGCACATATTCTCAGGACCTCCTGAGGGCTGTGTCATAGGTCATGGTCACTCATATTTGGCTCAGAATTAATCTCTTCAAATATTTTACAGAGTTTGACTCTTTCCGTTGACACAACTTAGATTAAGCGATTAAGCACACTCAGATAATAACCTGGCAGACGGTGCTCCCAAAGGCTTGGAAGAAATACTTCCGTTTCTAAACGAGGTTGTCTTATAGACATGGGATAACTCGAGCACTCAGAGAAGCTGACTCCTTATTGTTTTTAAAGTCATGATTACCAGAGTTATTTCATCATAGCCTGTTAGGCATTGAACAAGGAAAGGCAACTACCAAGGACAAATACACATCTAGTTTTTGTAACATCCTTTCATGCTATTACTTAAATAGCTCTGGCATGGGCACTTATCTAACATGAGAGTTTTTACAAAGAAAAATCTGAACTTTAAAGAAAAAAAGAAAAACAAAATCGAACACACAAAAAAACCTCTTTTGGTTCACAAGCCATTGAGGATGAACTCTACTCTCCATCTCTAAGTTTATTAGTGAAGTTTTTTCCCATTCTGATGGGGAATTGTGAAGAGAGTGAGTAATGCAGAAACGGAAACTAAAGAGGTGGGCAGAGTGAGCCATGTCATTATTTTCTGGACCAGTGATATCAACAAACACATAGTTACAACTTCAATATTGTGACTGTCTGAGTTACATTTATTGAGTGTACCCAGAGTGAGTTGAACCGTTCTCAGCAGGAAACAGAAAAAAGATGGCACATTCGAATTAGGACAGTCCCAATACTTTGATGAAAAGGACTATATACAAACATGGGAAGGGTGCAGGAAAACCAAATGGAATAGCACAGCATCCCCCGCCTGCTATTACCTCTAGGCGTGAAGGGACAAGTTGAGAAAATAGTTAACAAAACCCAGAAAGAGAAACTCAAGAAAGTTTGTGGAGAGGGCTACCTTGAGGAGAGCTCTGATCTTTGATGGAAGGACATGGCCAGCTGTGAGTGACCCAGCCTGGAGGCAATTAAGCGAGTAAATACCCTCACTTCATTCCATCCTCTTTGCTGGGGGGCCCCACCAGCCAATCACTGATGTGGTTCATACAGGTCAGCCTCTTGGGTCAGAGAGCAAGATAGAGAAGGGAGGGGAGGAGTGAAAGAGACAAACTGGAAGACAACAAACAGAAAGAGGTAGAGAGCAAGTCAATGACTAAAATCAGTGGATAGAAGGTGCTAGAGTGCGGGTGGGGTGGTGGCATTGGTTTCACATAGGAAAGCCTGACAGGTTGGCTCCAGGAGTTACAGTTTTATGTGTCCATAATCAATATGGCAATACCAATGCTAAAACTAGTGGATGAGATCAAATTAAAGCTGTATGACTACCTCCTGGAAATTTTATAAAAATTAGACAGAAACAAGTTACTTCCAAGGTCCTTGCAGACTTGTGTACTTTCATCCTATACTTGCTGAAAGTCAAGTAAAAGTAATATCTTGGCAAAAGTACCAAAGAAAGACATGGGTTTTCCTGGTTTTTGGTAAAGTAGATTTTCAAAAACTCATTACCAAACTGAAAAATCTCTATACATAAAAATATTCATCACAGCAAACAGAAAAATGCTGGAAGAAACTTCACTTCTAATAGTAGGGAAATACTTAAGAAAATGATCATATGTTCATTCGAAGCATTATTTTGCAGGATTAAACAATTACAAATAAAAGGAATTGTGAAACAGTATGGAAAATGCATATGATATAATGTTAGGTGAAAAAAAAAGCAGGAATTGAAGTTTTATATATACTATGCCTACAATTAAAAAAATATATATGGGTGTTGGTCTGAATGCAGTTGGTGTTTACAACTACTTAATCATAACTGGTTTATGGATTTCTTTGTTCCATCTTCACTTCCACTGCTCCACTTGACTAGTCTTAAAAAAAATGAAGAAAAGAATGAATTTACTAGAAATTAAAATAGTTTATTAAGGTGGTAAAACAACAGAAGATTATTTCCTCTCTTAATTTTTCAAAATTTTAATAGTGTAAGATCATATTTTATTTAAATATTTTAACATGTTAGATACTTAAATATGTTTTATTTATTTTCGTTATTTAAATATACTATTTTTATTTGATTGATTTATTTATTTACATATAGAGACAGGGTCTCAATATGTTACCCAGGCTCGTCTTGAACTCCTGGATTCAAGAGATCTTCCCACCCTGGCCTCCCAAAATGCTGGGATTACAAGCATAAACCACAGAACCCAGCCTAAATATATTATTATTATTATTTTGAGATAGAGTCTTGCTCTGTCATCCAGGTTAGCATGCAGTGGCATGAACTCTATAGTGGCTTACTGTAGCCTTGATCTCCTGAGCTCAACTGATCCTCCTGCCTCAGCCTCCCAAGTAGCTGGGACCACAAGCACATGCCACCATGCTCGCCTAATTTTTTTTTTTTTTTTTCTGTAGAGACAGAGTCTCACCATGTTTCGCAGGCTGCTTTCAAACTCCTGGGCTCAAGTGATCTTCCCACCTTGGCCTCCCAAAGTGCTGGGACTATAGGCATGAGCCACTGCACTCAGCTTAAATATATTATTTTTAAATGCAATAAAGATTGTACCTTACGGAGGACTGATAATTTTTCATACCTTGATGTGGATGAAGATTGTCTGGGTATATACATATCAAATACACACACACACACACATACACACACACACACACACACACACACACACACACACAGGTTTTTGTTCATGGTTCCTGGCTCATAACTCCTATGGCTCTTGTTATAATGTTGGGGCACTTTAAACCTCAGAATAAGGCCTCATAAAAACTGACTGTGTTTGAAGTCAGACTCCACCACTTACTGTCTATATCATCTTGGTTAAGTCAGTTCACCTCTCTGTTTAATTTCCTGAACTGATCTCCTCATCTGTAAAATGGAATATGGTCCCACCTACTTCATGAGGTTTTTGTGAGGATCAACTGAATCCATTAACATAACAAAAACAATGGCTCACTATGTTTCTAAGAGCTATTTAGCCCTGCATGAGTTAGCTATTGTTTTTCTGGGCTGTCAGAGTTCAACAGATGCTGCTTTGAATGTGCTTTGAACAATTCTAGCTCAAAAGGAATCTTGCAGAATTTGAGATACGATTTTGATTGTTACATTATCCACTCAGACACCCAATCACTCCTTTACCCCTTAAACTTAATCAAGCTCTGTTGATTCATACCTCTAAATAACTCTCTCCTCTCCAGTGCCTCAATTTTTGCTTAGATCACTGCAAGAGCTACCAACATTTTTTTCCTTTCTTCAGCAACTTTCATCCTTGATGTGGAAGGAAATCAAGATATTTTACACCAAAATATATTTCTTTGATATATTTTGAGAGGACTGCCAGAGGGCCAGCAAACAGAACTGGCCCTGCAAAGCTGCCTTTCATGGGGGAAATTTACATCTGTAGAGAATCTACATTCATGCAGCCAGGATTCCCTTGTCAGTTCTAGGAAAGATTAACTAAGAGTCTGACACCTTTAAAGGTGAGAGAATTTGTCAAAGGTAAGAAGAATTTGTCATCTATTCTGTCTGCTACCCGAGAGGTTTCATCTATATAACAAGGACAGCTTTGCTAGGCAGGCCTCCTGTTCTGTCTCTCTCATAACCTGTCTTGCCACTAAAGCCTGGTTTACCACCATAGCCTATTTTTGGCTGTGCTCTGAATCCATATTCTTTCTGTAACCTCGAGTTGGGGGGATTATTTCATTCTGAAGGCCCCTGTGTCATGAAAAACTATGATCAAATAAATTTGTATGCCTTTTCTCCTATTAATCGTCCTCTTGTTAAATATTTTCAGCAAACCTTCAGAGGGTGAAGGGGACGCTTTCCCTTGCCTTCAACAATGTCCTTCAAAACGCCAGAGCCATATACATTACTCTCCAGCCTAAGTCCCACTGAGTTTGATCAATAACCATTATTTTGTTTTCAATTCAATGTCTTACCCTCAAGTCCTGCTATTTCCCACCCACCTACCTCACCTTTGCCAGTACCCCTCTTGTACTGGCGTGACTTCAGTCCAGGTCCTTCCATGTTTCCTTTTCTTTCTTGGAGTTGATCTTTTCATGATTCTTTAACAAATGAGTTGCTATTAAGCCTTCATGACACTGATAAAAAATCTTCTCTTCTACAAAGTCTTTCTCAGCAATCCCAGGCAAAGTTAGTCATTTCCTCCTTTGTTTCCATTTCACTTGGTATATACCATGTCTTTTCACATAACAGGTTGCGCTGGAATTATGTGTTTATGGGCCTCACTCAATGACAGGGACTGAGCACCTTCCTTTGTTTGCCGAGAGCCACCCCCACATGCCTAGCACATCAAAGATGTTTAATAACTATGTAGTGAGTGAATAATAAATAAATGGGTTAGTATAACATCTCAGATGATATCTACATTGTGTCAATGCAAACTGTCAAACTCTGTAAAATATTTGAAGAGATTTATTCTGAGCCAGTTATGAGTGACTAATGGCCCATGACACAGCCTCAAAAGATCCTGAAAACATGTGCTCAAGGTGGTTGGGCCACAGCTTTGTTTTATACATTTTAGGGAGATACGAGATATCAATTAATACATGTAAGATGTACATTGGTTCAGTTCAGAAAGGTGGAACAACTGGAAATGGGGGCTTCGACATCACAGGCAGATTTAAAGATTTTCTGATTAGCAATTGGTTGAGAACATTATTATCAATAGAAAGAAATGTCTGGATTATGATAAAGGTTGTGGAGACCAAGGTTTTATCATGCAGATAAAGCCTCCAGGTAGCAGGTTTCAGAGAGAATAGATTGTAAATATTTCTTATCAGACTTAAAAAGTCTCTTGTACCAGTAATTCCAAAAGGGAGGAGGGTATAATGAGGTATTTTGGCTCCCTTTTCTCATCATAGCCTGAACTCATTTTCCAGGTTAGCTTTGGAATGCCCCTGGCTGAGAGGAGGGGTCCATTCAGATGGTTGTGGTGCCTTAGAATTTTATTTTTGGTTTACAACCTATAGGAGAGTAAATATAGTAAAGGAGAGACAAACGGTATATAGGCTCCACCCCTAGAGCATGTGACTCTGGGCAAATTCCTCATGCTCTCTGTGCCTCCCTTTCCTCCTCGACAAAATCATGACAAGGATATCTTCATGTGTGTGTGAGCATTCAGTTAATCAATACATGTAATTCTATGTGTCAGTTACTGTTGTCGTTGATGTTCATGGGGAGAGTAATACTGTAAACCCCAGGAAAGACAGGGACTTTGCTTTGACTCACCATTTAATTTCTGACATTTGTTATAGCATTTCTTGTGGAATAGGCACTCAATAAAAATTCAAGTGGGCACAGTGGCTCATGACTGTAATCCCAGCTACTCAAGAGGCTGAGGCAGGAGGATTGCTTGAAGTCAGGAGTTTGAGACCAGACTGGGAATCATAGCAAGATAGTGTCTCTACAAAAAAATTCAAAAATTGGCCAGTGGTGGTAGTGTGTGCCTTGAGTTCCAGCTAATCAGTAGGCTGAATTGGGAGGATTGCTTGAGTTTAAGAGTTTGAAGCTGTAATGAGCTATGATTGCATCACAGCACTCTCCAGCTTGAGTGACAGAGTGAGACCCCCCCCAATCTCTCTTTCTCTCTTTTTGTTTTTGGAGACAGAGTCTCACTCTGTTGCCCAGGTTGGTGTGCAGTGGCACAGTCTTGGCTCACTGCAACCTCTACCTCATAGGTTCAAGTAATTCTCCTGCCTCCACCTCTTGAGGATTCATCTTATTAAGTAGCTAAAATTGGTGTCATTTGCTGGATATCATTTATCAAAAAGTGATTGGGCTGTGGGTATTTGACCTTTAAGTATGAAATGCATGTCTTCCTCTGAGCCAGAGTTACCAGTTTGTTGACTTTTCAGAGTTTGTTGACTTATCCAGAGTAACTGGGATTACAGGAACCTGCCACCAGGCCCAGGTAATTTTTGTATTTTTTTTAGTAGAGACATGGGGTTTCGCCACATTGGCTAAGCTGGTCTTGGACTCCTGACCTCAGGTAATCCACCTGCCTTGGCTTCCGAAAGTGCTGGGATTACAGGTGTGAGCCACCGTGCCCGGCCCCCTACTCTCTTAAAAACAAAAAAGAATTGTGAAATGAACATAAGTATAATAAAAAGAGAACACAAAAGAAGATAGTTAGAAACACACTCAGACACACAAAGGGCCAGTGGGAATACATTTGTCCATTTGACACAAAGTACAAAACTGTTGCTAAGTCACCTCAGGTGCTCACCACTGAGGGATGAATAAGGAGGACAGTTCTGGAGGCTGGGAAGTCCAAGATCAAAGTACTGGCAGATTTGATGCCTAGTGAGAACCTGCTTCCTAGTACCCAGTTTTCTTTCATG
>NW_012104043.1:531372-535217 GCF_000951045.1 Mandrillus leucophaeus
GCACCACCAATCCCAACTGATTTTTGCATTTTTAGTAGAGATGGGGTTTTACCATGTTGGCCAGGCTGGTCTTGAACTCCTGACCTCAAGTGACCCCCCCACCTCAGCCTCCCAAAGTGCTGGGATTACAGGTGTGAGTCACTGAGCCTGGCCCTCACCAGCCTATGTTGAAGTAATCCAAGTTATTATAAAATTTCATTCATAGTATTTCAATATCTATCTCTAAAAGATAAGAACTATTTGACATAACAATGCTATTACGGCAGGTATACAAAGTTAAACATAATGCAAAAGGTCTGTGCATTTTAACGGTTGTTACATATTGCTACTGTCCCCTTGGAAGGATACAGCAATTTGCCCTTACAGCCCTAGTTTATAGCAGTCATCCCTGATATTATCAATCTTTTTCATATCCATCAATCTATAGCTCTCAAAACTGATGTCTTGTTCCAACTCTCACTCTATTGATTGTTAATGAGGTTGAGCAACTTCTCATTTTATATAGACCATTTATATTTCTTCTTCCACAATTACTTATTCACATTCTCTTGTATTGTTTTATGAATCAATCTTATTTTCGTATTGATTTATAAGTTTAAAGAGCAAGAATTTTAACACACATTGCATTATCTAGATTGTATACAATAGAAAACATTTGAAGATGGATTTTCAAATAACAGTATAAAGTACTCATGATAAATACATACCATGTGTATTAGTCTATTTTGTATTGCTATAACAGAATCCCTGAGCCTGAGAAGTTTATAAAGAAAAGAGATATATTTAGCTCATGGTTCTTCAAGCTGGGAAGTTCAAGATTAGGCAGCCACATCTGACAGCTTCCAATAAGGACCTCATACTTGGTCAAAACATGGAGAAATGGAAGGTGAACCAGGTTTGTATGAGAAAAGGCAAAACACTAGAAGCAACATCATTTTATTTATTTTTTGTATTTCAATGACTACAAAGGCACCTTCACTTTATAACAACCGGCTGTCTCAGAAACTAATCCATTCCCATGAGAACTAACCCCATCTTGTGAGAAGGACATTAATTCATCTTATGACCTAATCACTTAGAGACACCATCTGCCCTGCCAATATTGCCACATTGGAGACCAGTCCACAACATGAATTTTGGTGGGGACAAACAATATTGAGACCATAGCCCCGTGGTGTACTATGCAGTCTTTAATAAGTATATGTTTGTAAAAACTCATTGAATATACAACACCAAGAATGAACCCCAATGTAAACTATGAACTCTGGGTGATAATGATGTGTCAATGTAGACTCATTGATAGTAGCAAATATAACAACTCACTGTTCCCAGCTGTGGTAGCTACAGTGGAAGACTTCTTCTGTTTGATTAAACTCTCCAATCAAAAGACATAGAGTGGCTGAATAGAAGAAAACACAAGACCCCATGATCTATTGCCTACAAGAAACACATTTCACCTATGAAGATACATATAGACTAAAAAAAAGAGATGAAAAAAGATATCCATGATGATGTAAACCAAAAGGAGCAGGAGTAGCTATCCTTATATCAGACAAAATAGATTTCAAGACAAAAACTCTAAGAAGAGACAAAGAATATCATTATATAATGATAAAGGGGTCAATACAGCAATAAGATATAATGATTGTAAATGTATATGCACCTAATACTAGAGCACCCACATATATAAAGCAAATATTATTGGAGCTAAAGAGAGAGATAGGCCTCAATATAATACATCTGGAGTCTTCAACACTCCCCTTTCAGCACTGGATAGATCTCCCCGACAGAAACTCAATAAGCAAATATTGAACTTAATCTGCACTATACATCAAATAAACCTAATAGATAGTTACAGAACATTTCATCCAATGGCTGTCGAATATGCATTCTTTTCCTCAGCACATTGATCATTCTCAAGGATAGGCAATATGTTAGATCACAAAACAGGTCTTAAAACACTCAAAAAACTGAAATCATATCAAGCATCTTCTCTGACTACAAAGAAATACAATTAGAAATCAACAACAAGAGGAATTTTGGAAATCATACGGACACATGGAAATTAAACAATATGCTCCTGGATGACCAGTGAATCAATGAAAAAATTAAGATGAAAATTGAAAAATTTCTTAAAACAAATGATAATGGAAACACAGCATAGCAAAACCTATGAAATACAGCAAAAGCAGCACTAAAAGAGAAATTTGTAGCTGTAAGTTTCTACATCAAAAAAGAAGAAAAACTTCAAATAAATTACCTAACAACACATCTTAAAGAACTAGAGAAGCAAGAGCAAAACAACCTCAAACTTAGTAGAAGAAAGGTAATAATAAAGATCAGAGCAGCAATCAATGAATTTGAAATGAAGAAAACACACACAAAAATAAATGAAACAAAAAGTTGATTTTTTGAAAAGATAAACAAAGTTGACAAACTTTTAGCCAGACTAATGAAGAAAAAAGAAAAAGAGAAACCCTAAATAAATAAAATCAGGGATGACAAAGGAGATATTACAACTGCTATCACAGAAATTCAAAGAATAATTAGGGACTACCCTGAGCAAGTGTATACCAATAAATTGGAAAATCTAGAAGGAGAAATTCCTAGACATATACAACCTACCAAGATTGAACCATGAAGGAATCCAAAACCTGAATAGACCAATAACAAGTAATGAGACTAAAGCCATAATAAAAAGTCTCCTTGTAAAGAAAAGCCCAGGACCCAGGTTTCAATATAAAAATCATAAAAGGAGACAAAGAAGATCATTATATAATGCTAAAGGGATTACTTCAGTAAGAGGATGTAACAATTGTAAATTTATATGCACCTAACACTGGCACACCCAGACATATAAAGCAAATACTATCAAAGCTAAAGAGAAAGACAGACCCCAGTGCAATAATAGCTGGAGACTTCAATATCCCACTGTCAGCACTGGACAAATCTTCCAGACAGAAAATCAACAAAGAAATATTGAACTTAATCTGCACTATAAACCAAATGAGCCCAATATATATTTACAGAACATTTCATCCAATGGCTGCAGAATATACATTCTTCTGCTTAGCATGTGGATCATTTGCAAGGATAAGCCATATATTAGACTACGAAACAGTCTTTAAAAATTCAAAAAAATCGAAATTATATTAAGTATTTTCTCTAACCGCGGTGTAATAAAGCTAGGAATCAATCACAAGAGGAATTTTAGAAACTATATGAATACTTGGAAATTAAAGAATATGTTCCTGAACGATCAGTGGGTCAATGAAGAAACTAAGGAAAAAAATTTAAAAAGTTATTGGAACAAATGAAATAACAAATTAGCCAAGTGTGGTGGTGCATGACTGTAGTTCCAGCTACTCAGGAGGTTGAGATTGGAGGATCACTTGAGCCCAAGAGGTCGAGACTGCAGTGAGCTGTGATCATCCCATTGAACTCCTGCCTGGGCAATAAAGCAAGATCCTGTCTCAAATATATATATACACATTCTTCTACTAAGTTTGAGACAGGATCAAACTTAGTAGAAGAAAAGTAATAGTAAAGACCAGAGCAGCAATCAATGAATTTGAAATGAAACAACAACACAAAAAAATCAATGAAACAAAAAGTTGGTTTTTTGAAAAGATAAACAAAATTGACAAAACTTTAGCCAGACTAATGAAGAAAATAAAAAGAGAAGACCCAGATAAATAAAATCAGGGATGAAAAAGGAGACATTACAACTGTTCTTTTGATGTGGCATATTTTGATATTACTGTATCAAATATCTTGACAGTATCAAAATACACCAAAACTTATGAGATATGGCAAAAGCATTGCTAAGAGGAAAGTTTACAGCT
>NW_012104043.1:536247-539009 GCF_000951045.1 Mandrillus leucophaeus
CACACAAAGGGCCAGTGGGAATACATTTGTCCATTTGACACAAAGTACAAAACTGTTGCTAAGTCACCTCAGGTGCTCACCACTGAGGGATGAATAAGGAGGACAGTTCTGGAGGCTGGGAAGTCCAAGATCAAAGTACTGGCAGATTTGATGCCTAGTGAGAACCTGCTTCCTAGTACCCAGTTTTCTTTCATGACAGAAAGTTGATGAGAAAGCTCCCTGGGGTCTCTTTCATCAGGGCACTAATCCTATTAATGGGAGCTCCACCCTCATGAACTAATCAGCTACAAAAGGCCCCTACCTGCTAATACCATCACATTGGGGGTTAGGATTTCAACATATGAATTTGGAGGGGACACAAACATTTAGTCTGCAGTACAATGTAAATAATGACAACTAAGAATACTCACATAGGCCAAGCATGGCAGGTGGCTCGTGTCCGATATCCCAGCACTTTGAGAGGCCAAAGTGGGAGGACTGCTTCAGCCCAGGAGTTCAAAACAAGTCTAGGTAACATAGCAAGACCTTAGCTCTAAAAATAAATAAATAAATAAGAAAAATCAGCCAAATGTGGTGGTGTACACCTATAGTTCTAGCTACTTGGATGGCCAATGCAGGAGGATTGCTTGAACCCAGAAGTTCAAGGCTGCAGTGAGCTATGATCTCACCCTTGCACTCCAGCCCAGGTGATACAGCGAGATTCTGTCTCAAAAAAAAAAAAAAAAAAAAAAAAGAATACTTACACAGTAAATCTGAGCAAATGTTCTATACAGTAAGTCCTCACCTAATGTCACCAATATGTTCTTGGGAACTTCAACTTTAAGCAAAATAAGGTATCATGAAACCAATTTTACAATAGGCTAATTGATATAGACAAGAGTTATGTTCCTATGGCAGATTTCTGGTCATAGAAACATTGCCAAACTTCTAAATAAAGACCTGAAACACTTCACCCAGATGCAACAAACATGAACTCATGGCCACACTTCTTTCATTTATACTCTTACCTACTTTCCCCTCACCTCCTCACCAGCGTGTTTTGTTTGGTGTTTTTGTTTGTTTGTTTGTTTTGTTTTGTTTTGTTTTGTTTTTGAGACAGAATCTCACTCTCTCGTCCAGGCTGGAGTGCAGTGGCGTGATCTTGGCTCACTGCAACCTCCGCCTCCCAGGTTCCAGTGATTCTTGTGCCTCTGACTCCTGAGTAGCTGGGATTACAGGTGTGCACCACCAATCCCAACTGATTTTTGCATTTTTAGTAGAGATGGGGTTTTACCATGTTGGCCAGGCTGGTCTTGAACTCCTGACCTCAAGTGACCCACCCACCTCAGCCTCCCAAAGTGCTGGGATTACAGGTGTGAGTCACTGAGCCTGGCCCTCACCAGCCTATGTTGAAGTAATCCAAGTTATTATAAAATTTCATTCATAGTATTTCAATATCTATCTCTAAAAGATAAGAACTATTTAACATAACAATGCTATTACAGCAGGTATACAAAGTTAAACATAATGCAAAAGGTCTGTGCATTTTAACGGTTGTTACATATTGCTACTGTCCCCTTGGAAGGATACAGCAATTTGCCCTTACAGCCCTAGTTTATAGCAGTCATCCCTGATATTATCAATCTTTTTCATATCCATCAATCTATAGCTCTCAAAACTGATGTCTTGTTCCAACTCTCACTCTATTGATTGTTAATGAGGTTGAGCAACTTCTCATTTTATATAGACCATTTATATTTCTTCTTCCACAATTACTTATTCACATTCTCTTGTATTGTTTTATGAATCAATCTTATTTTCGTATTGATTTATAAGTTTAAAGAGCAAGAATTTTAACACACATTGCATTATCTAGATTGTATACAATAGAAAACATTTGAAGATGGATTTTCAAATAACAGTATAAAGTACTCATGATAAATACATACCATGTGTATTAGTCTATTTTGTATTGCTATAACAGAATCCCTGAGCCTGAGAAGTTTATAAAGAAAAGAGATATATTTAGCTCATGGTTCTTCAAGCTGGGAAGTTCAAGATTAGGCAGCCACATCTGACAGCTTCCAATAAGGACCTCATACTTGGTCAAAACATGGAGAAATGGAAGGTGAACCAGGTTTGTATGAGAAAAGGCAAAACACTAGAAGCAACATCATTTTATTTATTTTTTGTATTTCAATGACTACAAAGGCACCTTCACTTTATAACAACCGGCTGTCTCAGAAACTAATCCATTCCCATGAGAACTAACCCCATCTTGTGAGAAGGACATTAATTCATCTTATGACCTAATCACTTAGAGACACCATCTGCCCTGCCAATATTGCCACATTGGAGACCAGTCCACAACATGAATTTTGGTGGGGACAAACAATATTGAGACCATAGCCCCGTGGTGTACTATGCAGTCTTTAATAAGTATATGTTTGTAAAAACTCATTGAATATACAACACCAAGAATGAACCCCAATGTAAACTATGAACTCTGGGTGATAATGATGTGTCAATGTAGACTCATTGATTGTAGCAAATATAACAACTCACTGTTCCCAGCTGTGGTAGCTACAGTGGAAGACTTCTTCTGTTTGATTAAACTCTCCAATCAAAAGACATAGAGTGGCTGAATAGAAGAAAACACAAGACCCCATGATCTATTGCCTACAAGAAACACATTTCACCTATGAAGATACATATAGACTAAAAAAAAGAGATGAAAAAAGATATCCATGATGATGTAAACCAAAAGGAGCAGGAGTAGCTAT
>NW_012104043.1:539059-545072 GCF_000951045.1 Mandrillus leucophaeus
TTTTTTTTAAAAAAAAATACCTAATCCTACTCAAACTATTCTAAAAAATAGAGGAGGAAGGAATACTTCCAAACTTATTCTACAAGGTTGGTATTACCCTGATACCAAAACCAGACAAAAACACATCAAGAAAAGAAAACAACAGGTTAATATCTCTGATGAATGTAGGTGCAAAAATTCTCAACAAAATACCGTTACAGCAAACCAAATTCAACAACACATTAAAAAGGTCATTCATCAAGACCAAGTGGGATTTATCCCACGGATCCAAGAATGGTTCAACATATGCTACTCAATCAATGTGATGCATCATATCTAGAGAATGAAGGAAAATGCGTGGTGTGGTGGCTCATGTCTATAATCCAAGCACACACTTGGGGAGGCTGAGGCAGAAGGATCTCTGAGTTTGAGACCAGCCTTGGAAATATAGGGAGACCTTGTCTCTACAAAAAATTAATAAATTAGCCAAGTGTGGTGGCACATGCCAGTAGTCTCAGCTACTCAGGAGACTAAGGTGGGAGGATTGCTTGAGCCCAGGAGGCAGAGATTGCTATGAGCCAAGACTGCACCACTGCACTTAAGCCTGGGCAACAGAGTGAGACCCTGTCCCCAAAACAGCAACAACAATGAGAATGAAGGACAAAAACGATATGATCATTTCAATTGATATTGAAAAAGAATTTGGTAAAGTTCAGCATCTCTTCATGATAAAAAAAAATCAAAAAACTGGGTATAGAAGGAACATACCACAACACAATAAAAGCCGTATATGACAGACTCATGGCTAGCATCATACTGAATGGAGAAAAATACTGAAAGCCTTCCCTATAAAATCTGGAATATGACAAAGATGCCCACTTTCACCACTGTCATTCAACATAGTACTGGAAGTTCTAGCTAGAGCAATTAGACCAGACAAAGAAATGAAGGAGATCCAAATGAGAAAGGAAGAAGTCAAATTATCCTTGTTTGCAGATCATAGTATCTTATATTAGAAAAACCTAAAGACTCCACCAAAAAACTGTTAGAATTGATTAGTAAATTCAGTAAAGTTGCAGGATACAAAACCAACATACAAAAATCAGCAGCATTTCTATACATAAACAGTGAACAACCACAATCAATTTTAGAACATTTTCATCACTCCCCTCAAATCCAGTATCCATGAATATTTACTCCCTATTTCTGCCCAAACTCCCACAGTCTTCAGCCTAGACAACCATGAATCTACCTCCTGTGTCTACAGATTTTCCTATTCTGAGCATTTCATACAAATGGAAGCACACAATATGTGGTCTTTTGAAACTGGTTTCTTTTACTTAGCATAATGTTTCAAGGTTCTTCCATGTCATAGCATGCATCAGTACCTTATTCTTTTTTTTTTTTTTTTTTTTTTTTGAGATGGGGGTCTCACTCTGTCACTCAGGCTGGAGTGCAATATTGCAATCTTGGCTCACTGCAACCTCCACCTCCTGGGTTCAAGCCATTCTCCTACCTCAGCCTCCCAAGTAGGTATGTGCCACCACGCCCAACTAATTTTTTTATTTTTAGTAGAGACAGGGTTTCACCATGTTGGTCAGGCTGGTCTTGAACTCCTGACCTCAAGTAATCTGCCCGCCTCAGCCTCCCAAAGTGCTGAGATTATAGATGTGAGCCACCACACCCGGCCTTTTTTTCCTTTTTATTGTTGAATAATGTTCCATCCTATGACTGTATCACATTTTCTTTATCTGTTCATTGGTTGACAAACATTTGGGTTGTTTGCACTTTTTGGCTATTATGGATAATCTGCTATGTACATTCATGTCCAGTTGTTGCTTGGTATCTGTGGGGAACTGGTTCTAAGACCACCATGGATACTAAAAGCCAAGGATACTCAAGTCCCTTAGTATTTGCATATAAACTACACATAAACTTTGGTCTACCGTAAATCATCTCTAGATTACGTATAATACCTCATACAATGTAAATGCTATGTAAATAGTTGTATATTGTATTTTTAATTTTTTATTACTGTTTACTGCATCATTTTTAATGCCCCATCAGCTTTCAGGATATTATTTTTTATCTTTTTCCCCGAAATATTTTTGATCCATGGTTGAAGGCAAGGATGTGGACTTCATGGATGTAGAGGGCCAAGTGTACATGGTTTTACAGAGATGTATATTTATTTTAATTTCTCTTGGTTATATACCTAGGAACAGGTGGGTCAAATAATAACTGTATGTTTAATGTTTTGTATATTGCCAAACTGTTTTCCACAGTGTTTACCATTTTGTATTCTCACCAGCAATATATGAGAATTTCTCCACATCCTTGCCTACACTTATGTGAGGAGGAAAAACAGTTTTTTTTCTCTCTACTCACAGACTCAACACCAGACACTTCTGTGACCGGATATGTAAAGGTATTTCCTGACACACCAACTTCTCTAGTGAACACCAACTGGGTGTCCCACAAGATTGTCCCCAACTTCCAACACCAATCCAAGTAGGTTGTCACCTACACTTCTGACCAATGGGCTATAAAATCCCCTGATGCCTTTTCCAGAGTTTGGTGGGTAGAGCTGAAAGTTTCAACCCTCTAATCACTTAGTCTTTCTGGCGACCAGTCCCATCCTGAGGCTATCTCGGAGCCCCGACCCAGATAGAAAATGCCAAAGGTTTTAGGTCCTCTGTGACAGGAACTGGGGACAAAGACCAAAAGTATTTCATATTATACTACAATTTGTTAATGTCCATTTTTAAAAATTACAGCCATCCTTTTAGGTGTGAAGTGGTATCTCGTAATGTTTATTTGCATTTCCCTAATGACTAATGATGTTGCATCTTTTTGTTAGGTTATTGGCAATTCATATATCTTCTTTGGAAAACTATTCAGGTTCTTCCCCATTAAAAAATTTTTTTTGGCTGGGTGCAGTGGCTCGCGCCTGTAATCTCAGCACTTAGGGAGGCTGAGGCAGGTGGATCATGAGGTTAGGAGATCAAGACCATCCTGGCTAACACGGTGAAACCCCGTCTCTACTAAAAATACAAAAAAGTTAGCTGGGCGTGGTGACGGGTGCCTGTAGTCCCAGCTACTCAGGAGGCTGAGGCAGGAGAATGGCATGAACCTGGGAGGCGGAGCTTACAGTGAGCCGAGATAGCGCCACTGCACTCCAGCCTGGGTGACAGAGCGAGACTCCGTCTCAAAAAAAAAATTTTTTTTTGTTTAGAAACATGGTCTCACTGTCACCCAGCCTGGAGTGCAATGGCGTTATCACAGCTCAGTGCAGCCTCAACCTACCAGGCTCAAGCAATCCTCCCACTTCAGCCTTCCATGTAGCTACGACCACAGGCATGCGCCACTACCCCTGGCTATTTTTTGTTTTTTTCTGGTAGTGATTGGGGGGGGGATACGGAGTCTCACTGTGTTGCCCAGGCTGGTCTTGAACTCCTGGGCTCAAGTGATCCTGATGCCTCGGCCTCCCTAAAGTGTTGGGATTACAGGTGTGAGCCACAGAGTCCAGCCACTAGCACACCCATTTTTTCATTGAGCTATTGGTCTTTTCATTACTGAGTTGCAAAAGTTCTTTATGTGTTCTGAATACAAGCCCCTTATCAGATATATGATTTACAAATATTTTCTTGGGCTAATTGCCTCTTAGCTTCAATGTCAAAAAAAGAACAGTATGTGAAGGCCAAAACAACATCATCTTAGATGGGAGGTCAAAGTAGCTCCATCTTGGAGGGTAATCTGCCATGTTGACTTCAGATTAACCTCAGTTCTGGGAATGCCTCTGAGATGCCCAGTTCATCTACTGTCCCTTATGTGAGAGCAAATACTTACCATCAATCTTGCCGTCAGGGAAAATTCCTACCCATTCTCTCTGAAGCCAACTTGCCCCTCACCTCTGGTATATAAACCCTGGGCCTAGGAAGTAATAGTGTGGGGATCTGCCATCTTTTTTCACTGCCTCTGGTGACATAGACATGGCTTCTGTTCATAAGTCTCTATTAAATGTTTCCTTCTAAGAAATTGGATTTGCCAGCCTCTTTCTTTGACTTCTCAGCTTCCTCCGACTTTGTGGTAGGTTTGGATAGACTGCCCACCTCAGAAAAACCTGCCACCACTACTTACAGGATACTCCTGGGTAGATGTAGATTGGATTGACAAAGAGTGGAAAAAATTTCGAAAGCAGATTCTAGATTGGTTATCAATTCAGTTCAACTAATTTCCCACACTAATGAACACTGCCTATGGACAAGCTATTTTAAGCCCATAGAGAAGTTGCAAGAAGGTTGCAATCACAACATAAAGGAGTAAAGTGGAGACTGCTAACATTGCAAAATACTGTAAGTAGAAATTGTTTTAAAATGTCAGTATCTCCAAGGCCTAGCAAATGTTCTGCACATCTAGTCCACAAACATTTGCTCAATATAACTAAGCTGAGATAAGAAATAACTATATGTGCCAGGTTTGTTGGCTCATGCCTGTAATCTCAGCACTTTGGGAGGCTGAGGCGGGCGGATCTCCAGAGGTCAGGAGTTCAAGACCAGCCTGACCAACGTGGTGAAACTCCATCTCTACTAAAAATACTAAATTAGCTGGGCGTGGTGGCGTATGCCTGTAACCCCAGCTACTTGGAAGGCTGAGGCAGGAAAATTGCTTGGAACCAGGAGGTGGAGGTTGCAGTGAGCCAAGATCGTGCCATTGCACTCCAGCCTGGACAACAAGAGTGAGACTCAATCTCAAAAAACAAACAAACAAACAAAAACTACATGGCAGAAAATTGAAAGTAACACAGAAATATAGACATCTGCTAGTATTGTAGCTGTCTAAATCAACCCTTGAATTGGAATAGGGGCAGAAGATGAGAATAGTGGGGGCAAATGACAAAGAAAGAAAGAGACATGAAAGGACGGACTTTAAGAACATATCAAGGAGACCTCTGGTAAGATGAAGAAAACCTGGTGGGCAAAGTCAGGCTGACATGTGCTTCCAGGGATTAAGAATTTTTAAAGGCCAGGTGCCATAGCTCACACTTGTAATCCCAGCAATTTGGGAGGCCCAGGCAGGCGGTTTGCTTGAGCCTAGGAGACCAGCCTGAGCAACATGGAGAACCACATCTCCATAAAATATGAAGTTTTGCCAGGCATGGTGGTGCACACCAGTGGTCCCAGATACTTGGGAAGCTGAGGTGGAAGGATCACTTGACCTTGGGAGGTTGAGGCTGCAGTGAGCCGAGATCACACCACTGCACTCCAGCCAGAGTGAGACCCTGTCTCAAAAAATTTGTATATTTTTAAAAACACTCACATAGAGAAAATCAGGTGAACTCTTTTTGGACCGACAATTAAGGCATCAGTGGGTGCAAGGTTTCTTATTAGCCCCACTGTTCTCTGCCACACGTTGTTTAATGTAGACAACAGAAAACACTGAAGGATATAAAAGGCCTAATTTTTCCCTAAGTAGCTAAAGAGGAAAGCAACAGAAACTATGCCATGAAGTGAGAACAAAAGTGGTGAGATTAATTTTAAATTCTATTTTCTTTTCTGCTTTCATGACTCAGCTAGGCCCACAAATGACCCTTGGAATTTTCTGATAGTGGCCAACTTTGCATGGTGTTTGCTTGATATAATTTCCCACTAGACAGTCCTCAATGCAGAAGAGGACTCAAGGAAACCGAAGATTCTTCATTCATTCATTCACTCACTCACTAATTTATCTAACCAATATATATTGAGTACTTGGGCTCTGCCCTAGGTACTATGGATGCAATAATTTAAAAAATGAAGATTCACCCCTCCCACCAGTCTGAGGAAAGGCAGACATAAATAAATAAAAAAATGAGTAAATATCTGAGGTGCTATGTGCTCTGAAGATGGGGATTGGCAAGGGAATAGATGGTAAGGGGAGCTGTTTTAGGCAATGATCAGGGAAGATCCCTCTAATACAATTATCAGTGACCAGAGATCTGAATGAAGCAAGAGAATGGTCCCTGTAACTCTCTCTCTCTTTTTTTTTTTTTTTT
>NW_012104043.1:550282-551242 GCF_000951045.1 Mandrillus leucophaeus
ATTAAATGTTTCCTTCTAAGAAATTGGATTTGCCAGCCTCTTTCTTTGACTTCTCAGCTTCCTCCGACTTTGTGGTAGGTTTGGATAGACTGCCCACCTCAGAAAAACCTGCCACCACTACTTACAGGATACTCCTGGGTAGATGTAGATTGGATTGACAAAGAGTGGAAAAAATTTCGAAAGCAGATTCTAGATTGGTTATCAATTCAGTTCAACTAATTTCCCACACTAATGAACACTGCCTATGGACAAGCTATTTTAAGCCCATAGAGAAGTTGCAAGAAGGTTGCAATCACAACATAAAGGAGTAAAGTGGAGACTGCTAACATTGCAAAATACTGTAAGTAGAAATTGTTTTAAAATGTCAGTATCTCCAAGGCCTAGCAAATGTTCTGCACATCTAGTCCACAAACATTTGCTCAATATAACTAAGCTGAGATAAGAAATAACTATATGTGCCAGGTTTGTTGGCTCATGCCTGTAATCTCAGCACTTTGGGAGGCTGAGGCGGGCGGATCTCCAGAGGTCAGGAGTTCAAGACCAGCCTGACCAACGTGGTGAAACTCCATCTCTACTAAAAATACTAAATTAGCTGGGCGTGGTGGCGTATGCCTGTAACCCCAGCTACTTGGAAGGCTGAGGCAGGAAAATTGCTTGGAACCAGGAGGTGGAGGTTGCAGTGAGCCAAGATCGTGCCATTGCACTCCAGCCTGGACAACAAGAGTGAGACTCAATCTCAAAAAACAAACAAACAAACAAAAACTACATGGCAGAAAATTGAAAGTAACACAGAAATATAGACATCTGCTAGTATTGTAGCTGTCTAAATCAACCCTTGAATTGGAATAGGGGCAGAAGATGAGAATAGTGGGGGCAAATGACAAAGAAAGAAAGAGACATGAAAGGACGGACTTTAAGAACATATCAAGGAGACCTCTGGTAAGATGAAGAAAACCTGGT
>NW_012104043.1:555392-558387 GCF_000951045.1 Mandrillus leucophaeus
TGATATGCCTGCCTCGGCCTCCCAAAGTGCTAGAATTACAGGCGTGAGCCACTGCGCCTGGCCTGTAGCTGTCTCTTATAGAGGTCAAGGGACCCAGAGCAGAACCACCCTGGGGAGAGTAGAAGACAAAGTCAGAAAACAGACCAGGAATAAATATACAACATCGTTTACATTAGTGCAGAATGTTTTCTGTTTATATCCTTGGCCGAGTGTGGTGGCTCATGCCAGGATCGCTTAAGCCCAGGAGTTCAATACCAGCCTGGGCAAGATGGCAAGACCTCATTTCTACAAGAAATAAAAAACAACAACAAAAAACCAGTTTATCCTTTTAGGAAAGGGGATGCAAAGATGTGTAGTAGCTACCATCTGGCCTAGCAATTCCACTTGTAGATAAATATCCAAAATCATGAAATCGTGTGTCCACACCAACACCTATATAAGAATGTTTATAGCAGCATTATTCATAATAGCTAAGAAGTGGAAACAACCCAAATGTCCATCATCTGATGAACAGATACACAAAATGTAATATCTACCATTTAAAAAAATGAAAACACAGAACAGAACATCACTAAACATAATGTCGTGGGTGAGCAACGACTATCTGGACCAGTGGCGTGCGGATAAAATAATTTACCAAGGCAGTTGTAGATAAAGAAAGGTAGATTTATTAGAGAAAGTATAAAAATATGTTGCCAGGGAGCAACTGGTAGAATCAGCAGAAGAATTGCTGACTGTCAGGAAATAAAGGCTTGCTGGAGAGTTTATAGACGAGTGTTGATGCTGTATGCTGAAGAGGGCTTTGTGCAGACAATGCCAAGGTTGCAGTGAGCTAACTTGCAGGTATCTCCTGAGAGCTGGGTGCAGGAAGATTGTGAGCTATTTGTGCAGAAGGGCTATGTGTCCCGGACCATGAAGAAAGCAGACTTGTGGCTTATTTGCTTTCTCTTTTTGCTTTCCCTCAGTCCCACCAACCTAACTCCTTTTCTCTAATGAGGACTCCACACATATGGGTAAGCAATCATTTGTCTTCAATAAGGTGCCAAAAACTTGCTTTCTCATAGCAGAGCAGTGAGGATGGTTGTTCTTCTTACATGATGCCAGACTTCCAAGAGGCAGGGAGTGGAAGTTGCCAGTCCTCTGAAAGGTTAGGGATGACTTCACTGTATTTTATTTGTCAGAGCAGTCACAGTCAGCCCGGATTCAAGAGTGCAGAAATAGAATTCACCTTTTGGTGGAGAAATAGCATGTGAGTAAAGGAAGAAAAGAACTGAAGATAAGCTATCACAAAGATAGAATGGGTTGCGGAGCTAGAAAACAGATTTAATATGCCAGGAGCCACTAACAACTGAAGATCAATCTGGAATTAAAGTAACTAAAATTCAGATATTATACCTGATAGTGGATGGAATTGTTGGTCTCAAACCTTCACCCTCCATGCAGCCACACACTTGTCGTATGGAGAGTATACTTACCTGGCTCTTGATTTCGGGCTTAGCCATATTGTATTCTTTATCTACTGCTGCATCCCAAACCATCCCCAAACTTAGTGGCTTAAAACAACTATGCAACAATTCTGCAGGTTGGATACGGGTTCTTTTGCTGCTCTCACCTGGGCAAACTCATGAAGTTACATCTAGCTATTGGGTCAGCCGAGAGCTGAGCTAGGAAATTGGGATGCTTGGGCCTCTCTCCATGTGGGCTTTCATCCACAAAGAGGTTAACCTGAGCAGGACTTCCTCATCCTTCTGTCTTGGCTGTAGCATTCCAAGAGGGTGTGAACCGGACTGCAAAGGCCTTTTTAGACTATGGTTTACAAGTCATAAATTTCACTTGTACTTCATTCTATTGGTCAAAGCAAGTCACAAGCTCATATTCAAGGGGCAAGGAATACGTGCAAGGGGAGAAAACTCTACCTCTTGATGGAGGGAACTGAAATTGATTTATGGTCATGTTGAATCTACTACATACTGATGGCAGCAGTAGGCCATCGGGAGCAGCTGCTGCCATCACACCAGCTGCAGCAAGGAGGCACAGCTGGGGCTGCATGCTCCATAAAGCTGGTGAGAGCTGCGGACAAATGGGAGACCCAACTCTTCCAAGCTGGGGCAGAAGCTTCCTGGGTGCGACTGTCACCACCCAAGCCACAGCTATGGACCCGGGCATCCCTGTGCTCTTGGGGCCTGGGGACTAGGCAGGAGCCCCACCCTCCTGGGCACAGCTGCATCTGTCCAAACCGTGGCTGCAGACCCAGGCCTCCTGTTCCAAGGAGCAGGAAGGAGCCCCACTCTCCCCGGTGCAGCTGCAACCACCCAAGTGGTCTGTGGACCCAGGCATCCCTGCACTCTTGGGGGGCCCTGGAAGGCCACCCTTGCCCTCACAGGCTCAGAAATGCCTGCTCCCACTGCCTGGCTTCTCCCTGCTGTCAGTGCCTGCTCTGATCTCTGAACAAAGTCAGGGCCAAACCCAGGTGCTGACACAGTCAGGCTGGGTGTCCACACTCTCAGGGCAATTTTGGCACACCAGCCCCCTGCTGCCTTAGCCCCCTTCAGATTTTGGGTGCTGACAAGCATAGGAGGGAAGCTGAAGTGGGGAGAGGCTGAAAGCAGCTTGGCACTGGCCTGAATGCACCCTTTGGCTCCTACAGCCTGGGTGCCATGAACAGCAGCAGGAGGCAGACATCAGGACAGCCAGCTGCAGAGAGGAGCTACCCACTCCAGGGCTTCCTCTCTGCTGAGAGCAGCAGACATTAGGATGACTAGCTGCAGACAGGAGCTACCCACTCCAGGGTCTCCTCTGAGCTATTGTCACTCAATAGAGCTCCTCTTCGTCTTGTTTACCCTCCACTTGTCTGCATACCTCATTCTTCCTGGGTGCAGGACAAGAACTTGGGACCTGCCAAATGAGGCTAAGAGTTGTAACACAAACAGGACGGAGACATGCTCCTTGTTCACAATGTTGTGGGCAAAGAGAAGGAAAGATAAGCTGTAGCCCT
>NW_012104043.1:559407-561212 GCF_000951045.1 Mandrillus leucophaeus
ATATATATATACACACACACACACACATACATACAGGTGACACCTGTAGTGGCCACCTCGATTTTTTTGTAAACACAGGGTCTTACTATGTTGCCCAGGTTGGTCTAAAACTCCTGACCTCAAGTGATTCTCCCACCTTGGCCTCATCAAGTGCTAGGATTATCAGCATGAGCCACAACACCCGGCCCACAAGTGGACAAATTATAATGCTAATCCTCAAATGGCTCAAAGATTGGGCATAAAACCCAAATCAGGCCCATCAGAATTTTTTTCCTAAGAATGCCCCTCCTCCAAAGTCAGACATAAAATGTAGAAGCGCTATTCTAACTTTCCCTTGCCTTTCTGTGTAGAAGCTGGCCATAAAAATATTCTCTGACCTACACTGTCTGATAGTAGGTCATACGACCCTCATTCCAGAGGGGTGCTGTCCTATACTCAAGATAAAGGCATGCCACGCAGAGGGCCATGCAGAAACCCAGGAGAATCTGAACAAATAGGCCTTGCTGGGTTTCCCTGCTCAATCTATCACCACTAGATCATTCCCTTTTTGTCCAATCACATTTCTACATGGCAGTCCATTTATCATTGAACCTACACGTAAAAATAGACAGTTTTCTCTGGATCTTTGGTTTTCATTTCTGAAGCCTTCCATGTCACAAAAAAACTTTGATTAAATAATTTTTTTGCGCCTTTCTCTTGTTTGTCTTTTGTTATAGGAGTGTCAGCCACAAACCTTATGATGAATGAGAAAAGGTATCACATATTTTCACCTCTGTGCAGGGCTATTATAGTTCTCCATGTCCACCAGAGACTCAGCTTCCTCCCTGGAAGGACGATGGCACTGCTCTGCCAACTGGACCATGTCACTTCACAATCCAAGATGATTCTCAAGTTCCAGGACAGCAGTGACAGAAAGGTATGCCTGCGTCCTTGTGTTGTGGCTTTGTGAAAGTTCACATACATCTACTTACATCTTATCAGCATTGAAGTTAGCAGTATGGCCACACTAATTATAGGAAAGGTTATAAAACAATCTTATATTTTGGTCAGCAATGTGCCCACGTAAGAATCAGGGTTCTGTTAGTAAGGAGGAAGTGTAGAATGGAAATCAGATTAGGCATTTAGCTGTCTGTGCCACAATATGTAATGGATCTCACCTCCTGGGAGCAACTATGTTAGTTTCTCAGTAATGACTACACCAGTATGTCTGTAAATCTCTTTCAGCTCTGATCTATCCACTCTTATTTTCAGCAGCTTTGTTATGTTTTCAAATTTCCTCATATAAATCTCATAATTTTTCATGTTCAGTACCTGTAGAACTAAGATTTGTGAATTCCTTTAAGATCGCAAATATGTACTCACTCTCTCTCTATATATATGTCTCTCTCTCTATATATATGTCTCTACATATATATATGTATATATGTAATCACAAAGGACCCACTGTGGCTGCTAAATGATGACTGAAGTCAATTATTAAGACAGTTCACCTTTCTTCATTCTCTTTCTTCTAGAAAATAGGCCAGGCGCGGTGGCTCATACCTGTAATCCCAGGACTTTGCGAAGCTGAGGCAGGCGAATCACTTGAGGTCAGGAGTTTGAGACCAGCCTGTCCAAAATGGTAAAACCCCGTCTCTACTGAAAATACAAAAATTAGTCAGGCATGGTGGCACATGCTTGTAATCCCAGCTACTCGGGAGGCTGAGGCATGAGAATCGTTTGAACCTGGGAGGCAGAGGTTGCAGTGAGCAAAGATCATGCCACTGCACTCCAGCCTGGGGAATAGAGTGAGACTCAGTCTCCAA
>NW_012104043.1:563597-564274 GCF_000951045.1 Mandrillus leucophaeus
GTGCAGGACAAGAACTTGGGACCTGCCAAATGAGGCTAAGAGTTGTAACACAAACAGGACGGAGACATGCTCCTTGTTCACAATGTTGTGGGCAAAGAGAAGGAAAGATAAGCTGTAGCCCTTTGGGGAGCCCAGACTTGGGAGCCCCCCTGATCCAGGACTGTGATTCTGTCTTTGGGGCCCTGAAGTTTCTGGCATCTTCAAGCTTCTGAGTGCCACCATGTTACCCAGTGCCAGCTGTGGAAGCTGCTTGTGGTGCACCTGGTCCAGCTACAGCCTTGCAGGGTGCCAGCACCTGTGCTGCCCCTGCCCACTGCAGCAGGGGCATGTCTGACTATGCAGTGATCAGACACCATACTTGCCCACACACCCTTCACCGTTCCATGCAGTCTCCCTTGGCAGGCATGGGATTCAGGCCAGTAGCATGAGCCAAGAGCAGCCTACCTAGGCCAAGTGAGTGGAATGAGCCCAGCCGGCCTGAGCAAACTCAGGCAAAGGCACCACTGGCCAGAGAGGTTTCTGCCGAGAAAAGTGACACCCCAAAGATTCCATAACGATATGTGACTCATTTTGGCCAATGGCATGCAGACATCATGACAATGTGCCCAGTTCCAGGTCTAGGTGTTAAAAACCCTTGAGTGCTTCCTCTCAATCTCTTGTGCTTCTGCTATTGTCAC
>NW_012104043.1:570159-575777 GCF_000951045.1 Mandrillus leucophaeus
AAAATACAAAAATTAGTCAGGCATGGTGGCACATGCTTGTAATCCCAGCTACTCGGGAGGCTGAGGCATGAGAATCGTTTGAACCTGGGAGGCAGAGGTTGCAGTGAGCAAAGATCATGCCACTGCACTCCAGCCTGGGGAATAGAGTGAGACTCAGTCTCCAAAAAGAAAAAAGAAAATACATTAATAAAGAAAATCTTAATATAAGTTCTAGTCTTATTGAATAACATGTCATTACTTGATTCTTTCCTGGTACATGAAATGGTCAGAAACTTATCCTTTATGTACCATGTATTTCACTTGTGGAATGTATCAGAACAGAAATCTGACTTTTGTTAAAGTAATTTAAGGTCTTTTAAACAGAGATTATTCAGAACGTCTTTTTTTGTCTTTTTTTTAAGACATAGGGGTCTCACTCTGCCACTCAGGTTGGAGTGCAGTGGTGCGACCATAGCTCCCTACCCTCTGAGTCCTGGGTTCAAGTGATCCTCCTGCCTCGGCAGCCTCCCAAAGCACTTGGATTGCAGACGTGAGCCACCACACCTGGCCCAGAACATTCTTAAAATGTTTAACCTTGATGAACTATGTACAGAGAGGCAATGCAGTAAGACGATATACCTTGGAGACTAAGAGGCCAAGTTTAAATCCCTGCTGTTCCACTGTATGGCCTGAGGCGAGTCATTAACTTTGTGCCTCAAAATTTCCTCATCTGTAACATTGGGATAGTACTGTGTACATCGAAGGACTATTGTGTGGATATATGTAAGGTTTCTGTAAAAATTGACATTGAATAGATGTTAATTGTGGGCACACAAAGACATTTACAGGAAGAACATATAAACTATCAATCAGCTCAGCTTTCATTTTCTATTTTTGAGGTAAATAGCACAGTAGTTAGGAATCTAAACTGTGGAGCCAGACTGCAAGGATTCATATCCCAGCTCCATCATTTGCAAGCTGTGTGACCTCAGGCAAGTTACTCAACCTCTCTCTCTGTGCCTCATTTGTAAAATGGGGATGACAATCATAACACTGCCCCTGCCTTAGGGCAGCTGTAAGGATTAAGTGAGTTGATAACATGTAGAACATTTAGAACAGTGCCTAGACAGAGGAAGCATTTGTAAGGGTTAGCGTCATGGTTAATTTTATTTGCCAATCTGGCCAGGCCGAGGTTCTCTGACATTTTGTCCAATGCCAGTCTAGTTGTGAAGGTATTTTTAGATGGGACTAATATTTAAATCAGTAAACCTCATCTGGAAGATTATCCTCCATATAGGGGTAGCCCTCAACCAATCAGTTGAAGTCCTTAAGAGAAAAAGACTTAAGTCACTCAAAGAAGCAGGAATTCTACCTGCTTCATGGCAGGAGCAGTCCATGGAAGAGTTTGAATACCGGCCTCAGAAGTTTAGGATTTTTTTTCCCCTACTGGAAATGGGAAGCTAGTGAAACTTTGTGCAATAATGTCGTAAGATGAAAAGAGTATCAAAGGGTGTAGGATTTGTTAGGAGGAGGCAGAAACTAGGGAAAGAGAGAACAGGTAGAAAATAGTACAGCCTTGCATTATACAGGTTTGTTTTTGCATTTCCAGTTTGTTACTGGAAGAGCAAGGAGCATCTGTTCCCTTACTGTTTACATTGAAACACATTTCAGGCCATACAGAGGTCCCTCATGTGGGCAGCCTGCTGGCCCTCTCTTGGTCCCCTTCCCTTTTTTCCTTTGCTATAATTCTCCTTCCTCCCAGACTCCAGCTTCCTGTGGCTTCGTATGGTCTATGAGAAGACAGGGTGGGGTAAGGGAACATCATTTTTGCTGTCATTTGTGACCTGGATAAGGTCTTTCCTGGTGTCACTGTGGTAGAATAACTGTGGATTCTTATTTCCTTATATTCTTATTTCCTTATATTAAAGCTTCTTCAAGAAAACAGATCTCTCTTGCACATTTCTCATAGCACAAAATTTGAATTTTTAAACTTTTTCTGGAGTATTTTTGCATATAAAATCTAGATTGCCCAAAGCCACAATAACTTACAAAACTAACCCTGGTTTAAAGTCTATATCTAACACTGCTAGGGAAAGAAACACAGTTGGTTACTTTCCCAGAATATGTTAATTAGCTGGAAAAATAATACTTCCTTTTCTGCCATTGGAAGAGAAACTGACCAACAGGAAAGCAGTTCAGCACCTACACCCACTCTGTACAAAATAAGAAGGTGTGTTTGTACGTGCATTTGGTTGCTTGACAACCAGTGACAAACAGGCCTTTCATCATCTCTTACAATGTTACCTTGATATTCCAAACTCTAATATAAGTGAGACTCAGAAGACAGCAATGAGTTTAGAAAACTGGACATCATTTCCCATAGGATATAAGCATACACACTTTCAGCATTACAGATTTCAAAGACAAAGTCAGTTTCTCTTAATACTGTGTGCATTTTTCTGTTGTTCAGCTCAGATAAAACTAGTTATACATTCACTTCATTCCACTGGCAAGAAAAATATTTATTGAATATTCTTTATAGGGATTACAAGGGAATTTTTGGCCTGTTTCAGCCATATCCTAATAGCCGTGCATTAGCAGATATTACTTGGCAATAAACACTGACTTTTAGATTATCCAAGGTATAATTTTCACCGTGTTATTCTGCACCATTTCCCACAGCTAGAAGGATACAACATTAATTTAAATGTGTTTGTATGTTGCTTTATAGGGTTTTCAATTTTTTAAACTGCATATTTATAGGCTTCTTCAATGCTCTGTAAAAGCTTCAAAGAATAACAACACTGCTTATTTTTATGGGACACTTATATTCTCTACCTAATTGATTTCTGGCAGTGATTATGTAAGTTAGCCAGGGCAGGTTATATTTAGTGCTATTTTACAGATGATGAAACAGAGGCACAGGAAATTGGGTTTTTGCCTGAGGACCCACATTGGTCAAAAGTGGTGTTAGCCCTGAAGGGCTTCAGATTCAAATATAAGGAATGTTTTCTATGTTTTCAAGATACTTCTTGAATTAGAAACTTGTTTTCTCTTTCTCCATGGTTTCTTGGTAGCTTTATATAATATTCAGCCACACCGAATAACACTATACTTTGTCACTTGTAGCATTCATCATAGGTAGTTGCCTACCTTCGAATTTTCCTTCCAATTCTCATGAAAGCAGAGACCATGTTTATGTTGTTCATTTATTGCCATGAATCCACAGCCTAACATAGTTCCTGACAGTGTGATCTTCATGAATAATTATAGAATAAATGTATGAAAATTTCCCTTAGGCTAAAATTACCCCAAGAACAATTCAAGTAAACAATTTTAAGTTAATTTTAAGTTAGGGTTGATATTTGTATCAGTTGAGATAGGATAGGTGAAGTTAGGTTAATATCCAGTAACAAACTACATCAAAGGTTTGTTTCTCACTCATGTTCCATGGGTATCATAGGCTGGCAGTGGAATTCTCTTCCTTGGAGTCATTCAGGGAGCAGCCATTCTCTGCAACATTGTTGGTTGCAATGGCAGAGGCAAGTGAACCTTGGAGGGTCTTGCACAGGGACATGAAATGCTCACACTCAAAAATTACCCCGTCACCTCCACTCACAATTTATTGACCAGGACAAGTCACAGGTGCGAGCCCTCCCCTGGCACTACTGGCTTGGGTGATGAAAGCAGTAAGTATTTAGCAAACAATGCTAATAATGACTGTCATACTTCGTTTCCTTGATTTTGAGCATTTGCGATTTAAATAAAACACAATTTTGTATAACCTTTCTTACAAAATACATTTACAAAATATGATTGTTCTCACAACAGCTCTGATGGGAAACATGCAATTAAAGACTTGAATAAGATCAAATAGAATGAATAATAGTCAAATAATCAGAGGTGGAAATGGAAAGACATTTCAAATCTCTGTAGCATTAGTACTGGTCGAAGCTTTTTTTTTGAGACGGAGTCTTGCTCTTTTGCTCAGACTGGAGTGCAGTGGCACGATCTTGGCTTACTGCAACCTCTGCCTCCCAGGTTCAAGTGGTTCTCCTGCCTCATCCTCCAGAGTAGCAGGGATCACAGGTGCGTGCCACCACACCCAGCTAATTTTTGTATTTTCAGTAGAGACGGCATTTCGCCATGTTGGCCAGGCTGGTCTCGAACTCCTGACCTCACATGATCCACCTGCCTTGGCCTCCCAAAGTGCTGGGATTACAGATGTGAGCCACTGTGCCCAGCCTGAAGCTTATTTACTCCAAATCTGTAGAGGTAAATTACACAGGGTGGGGGAAGCAACAATCATATTTTAAAATAAAATCATTGCTGCAAGTTTAATTGCATCCAAGGACAAAATTTCAAATTCAGTCTCTCTCTTTTTTTTAAAGAGACAAGGTCTCGCTTTGTTGCCCAGGTTGGAGTGCACTGCAACCCCGAACTCCTGGGATCCAGTTATCCTCCCACCTCAGCGTCTCAAGTCGTTGGGACTACAGGCATGCAGCAGGATGTCTGGCTAGTCTTTTTTTTTTTTCTTTTTTTGTAGAACAGGGGTCTCACAGTGTTGCCCAGGCTGGTCTTGAATTCCTAGCCTCAAGCTATCTTCCTGCCTTGGCCTCCGAAAGTGGTGGGATTAAAGGGATGAGCCGCTGTGACAGGCCTAAAATTTCTCTAGGTCAGTGTTTTGGCAATTATCCTGGTAACACAGAGAAGGGACATCTGGGCTAGCAATTCAGGACAGAGCAACCTGAACTGTGGAAAAAATACATCCTAGTATCCCAGGTCCATGTTTTAGGCATGAGGCCAAAAGTAGCATACAGATACTTTTCTAGAAAATTGCTGATTCTGAGTATACAAAAATGTCCATATCTAATTTTAACAACAAATGATTCATTAATGAGTATTAATAATTCTGCAGTTATACATACCACCCACCCATTCAAAGCCCTATGAATTGTTTTGGGTATAATTTTCTGATAGCCAGTGGTTTTCAGCAGATGGTTCAATTCTTTAAAACATAAACTGAACTGGGTACAGTGGTGCATGCCTGTTGTCCTAGCTACTCCAGTGAGGCGGGAGAGTCACTTGAGCCCAGGAGTTCAAAGCTATAGTGCACTATTATCACACTTGTGAATAGTCCCTTCACTCCAGCCTGGGAAACATAGGGAGACCCTGGCTCTAGAAAAAAATAAGTAAATAAAATAAAATATAAACTGAATAAAGAAGCAGCTCAACTTACTGAATGTATGCAGTGCTGTATCCCCTTGATTATTTTGTACACTGTGCAGTGATCTGTCATGCCACGTCAACCTCTGTGGTGAATTCTTTTTCATTTTTTAATTTTTTGTCAAACCAAATAATGATTTCCTTTACACATTATTCACATTTTTAAAAGCTTTTATTTTAGGTTCTGGGGTACATGAACAGGTTTCTTATACAGATAAACTGCGTGTTATGAGAGTTTGATGTACAAATAATTGTGGTTTTTTTTTTTTTTTTTTTGAGACGGAGTCTTGCTCTGTTGCCCAGGCTGGAGTAGGGCAACGCGATCTCGGCTCACTGCAAGCTCCGCCTCCCGGGTTCACGCCATTCTCCTGCCTCAGCCTCCTGAGTAGCTGGGACTACAGGTGCCCGCCACC
>NW_012104043.1:575827-596329 GCF_000951045.1 Mandrillus leucophaeus
GCCTTGGCCTTCCAAAGTGCTGGGATTACAGGCGTGAGTCACTGCGCCCAGCCTTTTTTTTTTTTTTTTGAGAAAGGGTCTCACTCTGCCACCTAGGCTAGAGTACAGTAGTGAGATCACGGTTCACTGCAGCCTGGACCTCCTGGACTCAGGTGATCCTCCCACCTCACTCTCCCGAGTAGCTGGGATCATAGGTATGCGCCACCGTGCCTGGCTCATTTTTGTATTTTTTTGTAGAGACCAAGGTTTTGACATGTTGCCCAGGCTAGCCTCGAACTCCCAGCTCAAGTGATTGGCAACCTTGGCCTCCCAAAGTGCTGGGATTACAGACATAAGCCACTGTGCTGGCCATGAATTCTTTTTGTAGTGTATTTAACTATGCTTCAGAGATTCAAACCCAGAAGCACATAATTCATAAGAACTGCTGGCTTTAATTTTAATGAGCTGTGGTAGAGTGTGAAATGGTGTGATTTTCAAAGGTAATTTCAAGGACTGTTTTAGTATCAAAGACGTTCTTCAGAACAGCCTAAGTGGCTTTGCTTATCATGTGACTGTGGATTCCAGTCTGTTATGGTACAAGGAGTTTGCAAAGTCATGATGTTCTCAGATGCTGGGCATGCAAGTGGTTATAAAAAAGGTCAAAACTCCAGGACAATTCAAAATATTTTACACTTCCAAGCTTAAAATGTCCCACATCTTTCTTCTTTCTTGTTGCCAAAATTTTTCACATTTGTGAAAGCAAAGTCCTTCATTATCTGCACCAAATTTTAATCCAAATGATTGAGATACTGCAACACATGATACTACATTATTGATGAATAGATTTTTAAAAACTATTCTAACTCAGCTACCAAAATACTCCATCAAATGAAAAGGCCATCACCAAGAGATGTATACTAGACTGCTCACAGTAGCACTATCTATAATGGCTCTAAATGGCAAACTGCCCTAATGTCCATCAGAAGAATGAATTCATAAATTACAGTATATCCACAGAATGGAAAACAAAATGATCTACAACTGCATACAACAATATGGAAGAATCTTACAAGTGTAATGTTGAGTCCAAGTAGCCAAAACCAAAAGAACACATACTTTATGTCTTTATATATAACAACATAAAGATAGGCAAAACTACCTATGCTGTTGAAAGCCAGCATAGAAACTCCCTTGGAAGAAGGCAGGTTGGAAGGCAGGTTGACGGGGTTCTCAGGTATTAATAATGTTTTGTTCCTTGATCTGGGTGCTGGATACAAAGGTGTCTGCAGACTGTGAAAATTCATGGAGCTGTCTACACTTAGGATATGTGCACTTTTTAAGACACATATTTCAATAAAATTTTTATGTTTTTAAATTCCAGGCCAGGTACAGCGGCTCATGCCTGTAATCCCAGCACTTTGGGAGGCTGACGTGGGCGGACTGCTTGAGTTCAGGAGTTCAAGACCAGCCTGGGCAACATGGGGAAGCCCCGTCTCTACAAAATATATAAACATAGCTGTGTATGGTTGAGCGTGCCTGTAGTCCCAGCTACTTGGGAGGCTGAAGAGGAGGATCACTTGAGCCTGGGAAGCAGAGGTTTCAGTGAGCTGAGACAGTGTCACTTCACTCCAGCCTGGGCAGGAGTAAAACCCTGTCTCAAGAAAAAGAAAAAAAGAAAAAAGAAAAAAATCCAGGAAGTCTATGAAAAGACGTCAGCTCAACATAATATTACTCAAGGTTATTACTATAATCTGTGAGCCATCAACGTGAAAGTCACTCTGTAACTGGGTTATTAAATGCACTGGATTCAGAACAGTTGTCCCTGGCCTAGAATAACTAAAATGCCAAATCAAGTTAATTCTTTATCTTTAAAATCTCTAATTTTCTGCTTTTCTCTCCCTTCAGTGACATTGTCATAGTTTAATCCAAGTCATCTTCCACCTTACATTTCATCTGTCATAATCTCCTAATCAGTTTCCCAATAGCTTATTTTAACTGTTCTTTGCACACTAACCAAAGTGATGTAAAGTCTAAACCCAGATTCTTTCAATTCTTTTTTTCGAATGCCTCAATAGAAGCCCATTAAATTTAAAATGTAATGCCAACTCCAAGCCCCCTTCTGCCTCATCTCCCTCACATCATGCTGCTCTTCCCCTCCCTCCATATGCTGAGGACACTTTGGCTTTCTTTCTGTTCTTCCAAAACGCCGGGCTGTCCCACCTAGAGACCTTTGTCTGTTGTCCCCTCTGCCCAGAACAATTCATCATTTTATTGGTTCCAAGGCTGAATGACTGATTGTTTAAATGCCATCTTATAACGTTCTCATATAACAACCGTATCTGAAGTCATCCCCCAGTGTCCACACCATGTCTATTTCTTTCCTTGACATGATTAGTTACTATTCAATGAGCTTGTTTACTTGTTGGTTTTCTCCCTTTTCTTTGTTAGACTGAAAATTCTATGAGGGTAGCTATCATGTCTATCTGTGTTAGGGGCGTATCCCCAGTGCCTAGCAAATGCCTGGCATACAAGACGTCCTTCAATAAACACAAAAATACTTGTTGAATGAATGAATAGACATTCCCGAAAGATCACAAGATACCTGTTCAGCCACGAAGAACACTGCACTGTGCACTACTTTTCAAAGACGTGGCAGTGAAATCAGATACCTTTCAAGCTCTAAGCCCAGGCAGTGCTGGCATTCCGTTCTCGGTTTCCTGGCTGTCACAACCACAGTCCCTTTGCCCGAAGTGAAACCCCCTCGGCGCTCCGCCCGCTGGCGAGGTACCAAGACTCGCGGCTCCACCCACCCACCGCAAAGCGCGCCCCCTCTTTGGCTGGGGAGCCAACCTCGGGAAGGCGGGGCGCCGCCGCGAGCCACCACTGGCCCAGGGCGATGTCGTTCCGCCACGCAGCTAGAAGACTGCGAAGTCAAATAGCAGCCGCGGGGAGGCTCGTTCCCACCGGCATCTGTGATTGGCTGCGATCGAGGGCCCAGGCAGCTGGCCAACCGTCTCGCCTAGCGCCGACTGGCTGGATCTGCTGTCAGTCAGCGGGAACAGACTTCTCCCTCTCCATCTGGTCAACTGCGGGAGAAAAATTTTCGAGAATTTCCAGCAGGCCAGGCAGTGGCCGCTTTGACTGCTTGCTTCGGAGATCCGAGACAACGGAGAAGGCACTCTTATTTACCGACCTAGAAAGCCCTTTCCCCGCCCTCCGTTAGCTAATTAAAACATTTTTCAGGGACATAGCCATCCAGAGGTAAGAGCCTAGAGAGTGCAATTCATTTATTTCTGCTAACCGTGTATTCTGTTCTTTATTGGCGGTCGCGGAATGGAGAGTAAACGGAGAAGGGTTTCCCGGGAGGGCGAAGGGGAGACGTCGGTTTCCGTTCCCCCGCCCCCCGAGTCGGTGCTTGGCCGGCGGTCTCTCTGGGTTCTCAGAGCGCCGCTTTCTTCCCTTTGGAGGTCAGGAGCAGCTAGTCGGGGTGGGGCGGGGCCCAGCTTGGCTGCAGCCCAGACTGCGCTTGGCCTAGAATGTGGCCGCAGGCTGGAGGGCCAGCGCGGCGCGAGCAGAGCAGGGTCGGTGGGCCGGGACTGGAGACCCTTGCCCCAGGCTCCGGAAGCGAGGATGCTACGGGGTGGGCGCCGCGTCGCCACCCGGGCGAGGGAAACGTGGCGACAACGGGCTCGGTACGCCCAGAGGGAGGTTGGGAGGCGGAGACCTGGCGGCGGAAGGTGCCGAGGGAGCCCAGCTATCTGCAGGGCTTCGCAGGCAGGCGACCGGGCGTGTGTTCTTCCCGCCGTGTGCCACCCTGGCCACTAGCCTGTCAGGGCCAGCGAGCCGAGCCCAGGATCCTGAGCTGTCCACAGGTGAGCTTTTCAGGTGGTCTGGCATCGGGAAAGATGCACAGCCCCGACTGGTTTTCATCCGAAGACTTGGGTTTTACTTTGTGCGGGGAGCATTGTAGTACTCAAGGCCTTGTAGCTGGTGATGTGTTTTTCAGCAGCCGCTTTCTGTAGATGAGAGAATTCATCGGAGGTGACAAAGAAGTTCCAGGTGGAAGTAGCCAGGGAATTTGCAGTCTCTAAAGCTCCACTGGCTTTTCTGAGCCTCCCACTATTAACGTGCAGCGTGGCCTCTTAGGTTCCTTCCGTCAGGGCAGAGGAATGAGGTGGTCCTTAGGTTTCAGAATGGGCGACTCAAGTGACAGATTACACTGACCATGAAAAAGAGCAATGAGGCCGGGCGCAGTGGCTCCCAGCACTTTGGGAGGCCAAAGCGGGCTTGAGCCGAGGAGTTCGAGACCAGCCTGGGCAACATAGCGAAACCTTCGGCTCTACAAAAAAATACAAAAAATTACCCGGGCGTGGTGGCATGTGCCTGTGGTCCCAGCCCCGGATGTTGAGGTGGGAGGATCGCTTGAGCCTGGGTGGTCGAGGCTGCAGTGAGCCGAGATCGCACCACTGCACTCCAGTCTGGGCGACAGAGCGAGACCCTGTCACAGAAAGAAAAAGAAAAACAGCCATGGTCCGTGGTATTCTAGTTAGGCAGCCGTGACAGGAAGAAGAGCAGCATGTGTGAGTGTGTGTGCCTGATAGAATACTTTAGTTATAATATTTGAGTAGTGAGTTCTCGCTAATGATTTTTTTCTTGCAACCTTAGTCATTACTGCTAATCACCCAGGCAACTTCCTTGACTGGAGTCCTTAGAGACGAGGAAACAAGAGAGGAGAGTGGCTAGTGACATAATAGACTGTGAAGGAAAGTTCTCAAAGGCATTATAAAGTTACAGGTTTGGGATACAGTCTGTGGCTTGTATGCATATTTACTAATGTGTCTGAAAAGATATCTATGGGAATAGAATACTAAGTACTTTTCTCTGGTCACATTTCAGCACTTTTCTCCAGTCACATATCTGGACATAGAAATATTCACATTAAACCTAAGGGGAGTCCTTCGGAGTTTTTATTGTTTTTTTCTTTTTTCCCCTCAGGTAAAGCAGTAAATTTTCTTTCCCTTCCTCCTAGCAGGGTATTGATAAAGAAGGTATTGGGGTCCAAATTAGCTGAAACACATTCTGGAAATTTCCATACTATTTGAATTCACTGGGATGCTTTAATTGATTTTCTAAAAAGGTCGATAAGTAAATACTTGGTTTAAGAATATTTAAAATGGCTGTGTTCTCATTGTGGAAGTTGTAGATACCTAAGTGCCACTTCATAATTGGGCAGATAGGAATGCTTTCTTAAAATATTTTTTCTAGAGGGATAAAATCTAAGCAGGTTTCAGAAGTTTAGAACTCCTGAATAATGTTAGCATGTGCTTAAACTGCCCTTTTGACCTGCTTTTAACGTACAAGAACAGTTTAACTCAAATCCAGTACACCTTCCTGCCAGAGACAGTGCTTTCCTCTTGGATGACTTGACTTCCAAAGATTGAATATAATGTTAAAATGGTTTATAAAAATAAAGTAGCCATGTTTTCCCATTAAAAGATTGAGCTAAATCTCCCCTGCTTACTTGAAAAGATTCCTTCTCTCTCTTAGTTTGCAGAATAATGAACTCATTCCAATTTTTAATTGCTGAACTGACAAAGACAATTCTTAGATGTTTGCTAATTTGTTCTCCACTCTTTTGTTGTAGAGAACACTGATTGCTTTTTTTTTTCCTTAAGGTTTTCGTTTTTCACATCACAAGTTCTACTACCCTTGCCTTGCTCGTCAAAGCATAGTCATTTCTATGGGCATCAGCAGAGCTGTGGGGTCTATGATGGTAGATCCCGATTTTGAAGCTCTAGAGGAGGAAAGTTTTCTTAATGTGCAGGTTTAATTCAAAGTTGTTTTTTACTTTGGGAACTCCAGCTGCCTTTGAATTGTTTCTTAGGGAATATGGAGGGGATTGGTATGATTTAGTTACATTGCAGATGGAAAAGGACATGGAGTCACTTCATAACCTCTCTTGTTTACCTAAGCGATGCTGACCTGTTTTTTTTGTTTGTTTTTTTTTATGAACTAGCTATATATCTGGGTCATATTTCATCTCTGTCAATAATATGTCTTAAAGTAGGTGTTTTCCTATGACTGCCTGCTTTCTGAGATGATTATAGAAACAATACACGAGGAAGGATGCCAGGTTGATGATTGATTTTAAAATATGCAGGTTTTTAACCTTACAGAAAGTGCTCAATTTGCATTTTATCTCATTTCTTAAAAATGTTTCCAGTTGATATTTGTTCTCTGTTAGAATGCAGTTCTACTTTATTATTAAAAAAAAAAATTGGGGGGAGGATAAAAGGAGATAAAAAGGCAAGAATATACTAGAAGGGCTGCAGAAAAACTTTAATATTTATTTATTTGTAATTCCAGAACTCTGGTTTAAAGTAGGTGCATGACTGCAAAGTAGCCCGAGGCTGAATATGGCATATCTCCTTTCAGACTGAAGCCAAAACAATAGTATTTTGCTAATCTCAAGTTAACTCTTCAAATATGAATATTTTCTAATAAATGTATTTATTTAAATTTCTTTTTTTTTCCTATATGATATAAAACTGCTTTGGGAATTATCGCCAAATAATTAGTACGTCTATTACCTGGTAGATTGTATTATAGTTTGAAATCTCAATTCATCACCTGTAGTTAATATAATTGGTTTTATAAATTTTTTTTTTAACACACCATTGCTGGCTTGAATCCATAATTGTTGCTGAATAAGATCTAGCTCTCAATTAGAAGCAAAAGAACAAACATCTCTTGCAATGGAATGTGTTATTTCTCTCTCTCACTCTCTTTTTCTTTTTTTAAATAGACAGCGTCTTGCTCCATCGCCCAGGCTGGAGTGCAGTGGTGTGATCTTGGCTCACTGCAGCCTCCACCTCCCAGGCTCAAGCAATCCGTCCACCTCATTTTTGTAGAGATGGGGTTTCACTATGTTGCCCAGGATAGTCTCAAATTCCTGGGCTCAAGCAATTCTCCCACCTCAGTCCCCTGAGTAGCTGGGACTATAGACATGCGGAACCATGCCTAGCTAATTTTTGTATTTTTAGTGGAGACGGGGTTTTGCAAGGTTGTCAATGGCTGGTCTCCAACTCCTGGCCTCAAGTGATTTGCCTGCCTCGGGCTCTCAAAGTGCTGGGGTTACAGGTGTGAGCCTATACAGGTCTAGCCTGTACAAGTCTAGCCATGTTACTTCTCTTTAATAACCAGAGATGCTGTGTCTCTGCCACTCTCCAACCCCCCACCAATGTTGTCTTATAAAGAAATGAATTTCAGCCTTATATGCAGGATCTTGGCCAAAAGGCCAAGAAGGGGTGACTTCCTAAGTCTTTGATGATACATTACTGTTTTGGTTGCCATCTTTATTCTAAATTCTGTGGTGGCAGAGCTCATGTATTTTTTATTGCTTAAATATCTAAAGATTGATGCCAGGCTTTCTGGTGCATGCTTGTAATTCCAATTCTTTGGAAGGCTGAGGTGGGAGGATCACTTGAAGCCAGGAGTTCAAGAGCAGACTGGGCAACAAAGTGAGAACCCATCTCTACAAGAAATTAAAACAAATAAATGTCTAAGGATGTTCTTTGGAACCTTATTCTTTCTTTTGCCTGTTTTACCCACCAAAAGAAGTAATGGCCTTCCCTATACATAGCTAGACTGATTTCCAAAAATTCACTTGAAAGTAATTGTTTGAAATCTGTAGTGCATTTTCTCATAACTGCACTCAAGCTGGGTTTCATTTGTGTATGTTTATACCTTTTGGAAAGATACATTTTTTCAAGTTCATTTTTTATTGTGAAATAATATAAACATAGGATTGAGAATAATATAACATCTGTAGACCATCCACCAACATCATCAAATCTTAGTATTCTGCCGCCTTTTTAAGTTGATTTTAAATGAATAAAGTAATAGAACAGAATCCTATGGAGACAGATTTTTTATTTGTATGGAAAATTCCCAGAAATAACCTTACCTGCAGTGGGGTAGGAATTTCCCATTCAGGTAGGAATAACACCCTGTAATGCCAAGAGAGACTTTAGGATTGAGTTTCGGGGTGGAGTCCAGAAATGGGGGTATAAAGTAATAGTTTCAAAGAAGTGTAGTCTCAAGTGTTGGTGGGTTGCTAGGGTTGGGGAAAGGAGAGCTGCAGTTGTGAATGTAAATACATAGTTCACTTGTTCAGAAATCAGGGCTGCTTGTCACAAATGCAGTGCTGCCAGGTTCCTGAGATCACACCCACACACCCTCCTAGTGAGAGAGTCTACCAGGAAGGGGAGCATTGAAACTGGCTTATCTTTGTGCCTCTGGGGTGTTTGCACACCAATTTATATTTACCATAGTAATATAGTATGTAAAGTTTAGTAGGTTGAGAAATCTTAAAATAAAACTTAGATTTATCCTAGATTATGTTTTTGCTAAAACTTGGCCATTCTTTGGAAACAGAACTATTTTAAGTATTCTGTTAGCCTGTTATTTTTTCCTGAAGAGACTTTGTTGCTATTGTTAATATTTACCCCTACCTTTTCTTGAAAGCAATGGAGTTAATGAAGGGAAGTATATTTATTTATACCTAAATTCTGTGTCCTTGCTACTGGAAGTGTAACTTGCAGACAAGCAGCTTCCGTATCACCAGGGTATTAGTTAGAAATGCAGAATGACTCCACCTCATAGCCACTGGGTCAGAACCTACATTTTAACAAGTGATTGCAGGTTCAAGTTTAAGAGACACATGTTCTGTATACGTGCACACCATCAAATTTTAATAGAATTTAAATGCTGTGAATGGGGTAGGAAAATCGATTCATTTTTGATCCACTGTTCTTAGAAGTAGGCTATTGGATGCCTACCCAATGTAGAACATAAATATATGTATTTTCTGTCAAATCCTTTATGACCTTCATTTTTGGTAATATTTGATGACATATCAGTTATATTCAAAATTTCTGATGGTCTCTCTCTCTCCCTCCCCCTTTTCTTCTCCTCCTCTCCCCCTCTCTCCCTCTGTCCCCTGCAACTTGCATCATTTTTCTTGAAGACATTCCATTATTGTTCCATTGACCTTTCCCTCATCACTGAGTCCTTTGGAGCTGAGTTATGTCAACAGCTGCCTTAATTACTTTGGTCAGAAGTGGTGGGAACCAGGTGAGAAGGAGAGTGCTGCTAAGCTCCCGCCTGCTGCAGGACGACAGGCGGGTGACACCCACGTGCCACAGCTCCACTTCAGAGCCTAGGTGTTCTCGGTTTGACCCAGACGGTAGTGGGAGTCCAGCTACCTGGGACAATTTTGGGATCTGGGATAACCGCATTGATGAGCCAATTCTGCTGCCACCCAGCATTAAGTATGGCAAGCCAATTCCCAAAATCAGCTTGGAAAACGTGGGGTGCGCCTCACAGATTGGCAAACGGAAAGAGAATGAAGATCGATTTGACTTCGCTCAGCTGACAGATGAGGTCCTGTACTTTGCAGTGTATGATGGACACGGTGGACCTGCAGCAGCTGATTTCTGTCATACCCACATGGAGAAATGTATTATGTATGTACAATGACTTTAACTCCTGACTTTGCAGTTCCCCCATGCTTCCTACTTAAACTTTCACCCTTTGACTGAGGCTTCCAGGGTAAACATCGTTACTTGAGTGATTGCATGCTGCTGCTTCATGAATGAGCAGTAGTTAAGTGTGCCATTTATTTCTTATGGTTATCACAATTTCAGAAATGCATGTTTTAACAACTCCCCTGGGGAAAGCATTAACCAAAATTTATAGCACTTAATTTGTGATTATTTTAAGTGAAGTGGCATAATGTACACGAGATAACCTATGAGAAGCATTTAACTCCCATCAGTGTAGGACGTCTAAGTGCTTCAGTGAATGGTAATTACTGTTTCAAGTGGTGTGAATAGCTTTGAATACTTGACTTGTTGAAAATAGCTTTGGATGATTGGCATTAGTGTGGAAAAAATGCATTTAATGCAGGCATTTTGGAGCTCTTTAGTTTATTTACTTCAACTATTATTAATGCATTTTTGAGGATCACATGACTGCTAAAATCGAATGAGGGAGAACATGTGATGGAGTTATGACCATGTGACTATATTTGACTTCCCAATGACCATTTCTTGACTTCCTGTGTATACCTCATTCCACGAAAGAACTCATAATAGGAAGGAACTCTTGACCTCTCAGAGTTGTGGTACTGAGGATTAATTCTTCAAGGACAAGGACTTGGACTTTGATTTTTGTGCCCTTAAAAGCTTATCAGAGTGCCTGATACTTAGTGGATTCTCAATAAGTATTCCTTAGCCAGTAAGTCTTCAGCATTTGACTGGAAAATCATGAGGCCCATTGTGTGGAATGACTGCTAGCTAGAGTAACAGTGAGGAGAGAAACCTATTGTAAAATGATTATTTGAGGCTCTTTTTTTTCCTCCCCACAAAGCGATTTGCTTCCTAAGGAGAAGAACTTGGAAACTGTGTTGATCTTGGCTTTTCTAGAAATAGATAAAGCCTTTTCGAGTCATGCCCGCCTGTCTGCTGATGGTATGTAAAACTGTCACATTTCTTGGGTCCTAGGGAGTATGTAGGGTGGGGGAGGAGTAAAAAGGCAACAATTTAAGTCCTTTGGGGGAGGGGATTTTAATGTACAATTGTTTGTAAGGATTTATATAGAAATGAGTTTATATGAAGATTCACATTAAATGCCATTGGGAATCCAAATTAATGTTAATACCTCACTTTTAAATGAAATATATTAGAGAGTTCTTCAGAAAGAGAAGCCCCAAAACAGTTCTGATGTTGTACTTTAGTTTTTAAAAGATTTAAAAAATGTTTAATCTGTTTGCTCATTTTATGGACAAAATGCCCATACTATGAGTTTTGTTTTGGGTTTTTGTTTTTTTTAGATGGATCTGGTGACCAAGTGCTGAAATACACTACAGGGTAATCACATCTAGCTAGGATAGTCATTGTCCAACAAGAAGAAAATTGCAAATAGGTCCTAAATAGAAAAAGACAATGGTTAATATGCACTAATTTGGATAATTAGAAGGAAAATATTTTTCTGTCACTCCTTGAAAAGCTCAATCTTGCAGCTTTCCTCTGGTAACTAGTGATATTTTCAGCATAAGGGCATGCTAGCTGAATTTAAAATTTTGTGTATACTGCATGTCCTTAAATTTTGAAAGTGAAATGTTTCTGGTTTTGACTAAATTTATCAAAACAATTTCAGGAAAATACAGCAAATGTTTTCTAGTTAGCTAGCCTCAAATCTTTTGCTGTTAAATTTAACCCTGAAAATTTCTGTACCAGTGAAATGAATGTGTGCATGTAACCTTGTAAATGATTTGAAAATGAATCATGCAGTAATTTTGATCTATATTTGGTTCATCCTTTTCTTAAAAAAACACAAAAAACAAAAAACCACATGCACCACAGAAATGTCATTTTCAGAGTCTTCAACTGGAATACATAAGGATAGAGATTCTCTGCATTTCATAGTGAAGGAACTAAAGATTAGAATGGTCAAGGTCAGTTCAGAGTTAGGGCTGAGATTTTCCTGACAACCAGCATTCTCTCTCTCCTCTCATGAGGAAAGGAGAAAGTAACTCTGGGATGGCTCTATTTGCCATCTTGAGATTTTTCCTGAGGTTTTTTTGAGAACCTTACTATCACAGTCCTCAGGAAAGCATTACAGTCCACTCTGTTCAGGGATATGTTTTCCAGTTTGTAGATTATTTAGGCCCATTTTCTTTTCTCTCATTCCTTTGGAATTTTTTTTTTTTTCTTTCAACTGGATCCTTACCTTTAAGAAGACAGAAGTTGAAAGAGGTAAACTTCATGCATAAGATTTAGCTCTTGTTCCAAATAGTTAAAACACATGAAGGAGAAGGGGAAATAGAATGTTTTCTTACAGTTTTATTTTTATTACTTCCTGAATTTTGGTATGCTCTTATTTCATATTAACCAAGTTGGCTGTGAGTCTGGCTATGTCTCACCCCACAATGTTTATTGACTGTAGTGCCAGTGGTGTGCCCCAGCTGTTCTGTAAATAGCTGCAGCTTACTCGGCAAGGTTTTTGGATAAGAATGTCCAAATTTATCCCAGGCATGTGACCACCAACCAAAAACACTGACCTTCTCGGTGCCATCAGCCTTTTTTAAAAGTATCTAGTCAATGTAGATGCTTAAACCAAACAGTGATTGACTTGATGTAAAATATGACAGGACTCCTTTTATTATTGAATAAAGTATAACTCAATAGAATTTTGAACTTAAAAAATTTTATTAACTTGCCTATCTTAAAATAAACTTTCTAAAGATACCTTTGTCACAAAAACAATTAAACAGCCGTGTAAAGAAATTAATCACAAAAATGTAATTCATATGCTGACTTAAGCAGCACATACACTAAAATTGGAATGATACAGAGATCAGCATGGTCCTTGTGTAAGGATGGCACACAAGTGCAGGAAGCATTCCATATTTTTTATTCTTAATAAAATTAATTCATTTGTAATAAAGAAATTAAAATTCATTATTTAATTTAATTCCTCTGTCATATGCTTTGAGGTAATGATCCCAGAACATTCTTAAGATATTTTAAAATGGATTTTTCTTATAATGGTAATTTGTTTGAAAGTATAATGGAGCAAGACAGGATGGTGCTCTTAGTGTGTACTACAAGAAAAATTCTATTATAATATTGTTATTAAATCTTATTTTGTTAAATTGTTATTAAAATTTTATTTTGTTATTAAATCTTATTTTGTATATATTCTTATTGGTCTGTGTTTTTTAAAAATTAGTGTTTTGAGAACATTTAAAAATTTTGTTCTTAATAAGTTGCCAAAGCCTTCAAAGATGGCAAAAATTGTCTTTTGATATTTAGGGCCTGTTTTATCAAATACATTAAAGCCACTAAAGATAGAATGCCATATGTTGTGTAACTGTTCAATTTGTGGATATTTTAAAATGTCATTTTATATTTCAAAGTTATTATTTAAGTTTAAAACTTTGGTTTTTAGCAAGAACTGAAGCAGTATCAGTATTATAAGAGTGGATAATATTCTTTTCAGCCTATGTATATAGATAGGACCAGTGCCAGTGAAACAAAATTTTGTAGTAAGTGCAGTTTACCCTCTCCAGTTTCTTTCATCTTTTCTCTTTTAGTATTAACCCCTTTCCCCTCCTCTTGAACCCTTCCTGTGAGGTGAAGGACTGTGGCTTATTCATTTTTGAATCTCCAGTGTGCAGCACCCTGCATAGAACCTGGCAGGTACTCAATAATTATTTGGATTGAACTGAGATCTCCACTGCCTACTCTTTCTCACTGAAGTCACTGTAATTTTTTCTTTGATTATCATATAGCTGATTTAATCAAATTATTAATAAAATATATGCATTTTAATGAGCTGTCACTCCTGGGTGGATTTGAATTTTAATTAGCAGACACCTGAAAAAGGCTTAGTTAAACCATAGAAGTGAATCACTAATGTTGAGATTTTAGGTATAAAAGAGAGGCACGCCCCTCAGTCCTACTGAAGCAGCATTGTTTGTCTGACGTAATACTTGAGTTTCATTGTCTCATGCCAAGGAAATCAAGGACGAGGACACACAAGGAGTGAGGTTAAGAGTGGAGACTTAATAGGTGAAAGAAAGAGAAAAGCTCTCTCCTCAAAAAGAGGGGCCCCAAACAGATTTCTAGTCCATGGTGAAGTACAGTAGGCTTTATGGGTGAGCTTGAGGAGGCAGTGTCTGATTTACATAGGGCACAAAAGATTGGTTGGACCAGATGTGCCACTTGCATAGTACACGAAAAACTGGTTAGGGCTAGGTATGCCATTTGCATAGCGCACAAAAAACTGGTTAGGGCTAGGTGTGCAATTTGCAGAGCGTTCAATAATCTGGCCACACCCACCCTAATCTTTTTTTATGCAGATGGGTTCTCTACCTGGCCAGTGCCATGTTGCCCATTTCTTTACTGTACACATGGTGACAAAGAAAAGGGAAGATGGAGCATATTGAACATACTTGGCCCCAGGTAGCCCTTTTCTTTTACTTTCTTTCTTTTTTTTTTTTTTTTCCGAGACAGGGTTTCACTCTAGTCTCCCAGGCTAGAGTGCAATGGCGCAGTCTCAGCTCACTGCAACCTCCATCTCCCAGGTTCAAGTGATTCCCCTGCCTCAGCCTCCAGAGTACCTGGGATTACAGGCGCCTGCCACCACGCCTGGCTAATTTTTGTATTTTTAGTAGATACAGGGTTTTGCCATGTTGGTCAGGCTGGAATCTAACTCCTGACCTCGGGTGATCCATCCGCCTCAGCCTCCCTAAGTGCTGGGATAACCAGCGTGAGCCATCACTCCCAGCCCAGGTAGTCCTTTTCTATTGGCACAGCTGCTGGCATTCACCTGCGCAAGCTTCCAGCTTGCTTATTTATGTTTGTAGCTCAATTTTTCAGGTTGCTCTTTGTTAGAAAAGAAATGGTTTGGAGGCTGCTTTTTGTTACAAAGGAAGCCTTGCCAAGGACTCCTTTACCCTTACTATCTGCCTAAATAATTTATTTCTAGCTCCTGTATCAATACCATATTAACTTCCTTAAGTGAAATTAAAACATTCTTGTCTCTTCTCAACTTCAATTCCAAAGCTGTTACAGCTACATAAAGAACTTCAAATTGTCTTATTAACATTTAAAATATTTACTGTTGAATGGCACTGCTGTTGCCCGGCACTGCTGTTGCCCAAGCAATTTCACATTCAAGTTACGCTTAGTGAGAGCTCTTCTCTCCCAAGCATGTGCAAGTTCAGTGTGGGCAAGCGACTTTTATGTGCATTCAGTCCTTTCAAAAATGAGACGATGCCAACCACAGATGCAGCATGTCCTGGATGACTGATCTGTAAAATATAATAAAAGCTTATCGTTTGAGTAGAATAAAATAATTTACTGTTGTAGCTGGGGATATTTTGAAAAGAATAAAATCAAAATGCCACTTATCAAGAAATGGCAAGAACAAGATTCCCTTGCCCTTAAGAAATTGTCAGCTATTTTTATTGCTTTTTTGTTAAAGCATTTTAAACCTGTCCTTAGTTATCAGTAGCAAATTTCATCACCATCTTTTAATTTTTAAAATTCAATTTATACCAGTATTGTCTACTTTTACAATTAATAAAAGCAGCCAGTAAATCCGGATGATATCCCACCAGTCTGTTGTTTATAAACAGATAGCCACTTAGAACAAACTAGATGGTAGAAAATTAGGTTATAATTCTGTATTTCCTATAAGCTCTTCAGAGTGTTTCCAGATTGCTTAAACTTTGAAAGCAACAAAGTTCCGAAAGGGACAAATGGAACAAAAAGAGAAGACTCACTCTGACATTCAGAGTGGGGGACATTGATGGCATTACGAGTCTCACCAGAAACTTTTATGTTCCTCATATCCTGTGACCTCTTTATGAAAGAATTAAACTACAAAAGAACCAGGGCTGTAAACACAGCATTTTTGAATCCCCTATGCCGGGACAGTCAAAAGAAGAACAAATAGGGAGAGTGTTGATGAGATGTTCTTATTGTGCTGCTACTGCTTCAGCTCATTACTTTGATTTTGGTGTTCATGAGTCATGAGTCTAGAACGCCCATTTTTAATAAATATTGAAACTGTATTGGTTTATACATAGTATTATTTATACAATTGAGTAATTACTAGGGGTCATTATACTTTGAAAAATATAGCTTTTGCTCTTTATGTTGGCATTCAAAATCTTGATCATTTTTCTTTTGATGTGTCGACCTGCAACACTGGGGGAAAGAGAGAGCTGCAGAAATACCCATTTTGTGAATTATATAAAATTATAAACTTGAGTCTCACTAGCCTTTATTTAAACAATGAATTTAAATTAATCATTCTACTCAAAACTTCCTTCTAGGTGCTAAATCTCTGCATTAAGCACCATTAATAAATGCATTACTCCTTGTATCTGGTATAGCAGGTGCTTTGATTTCTTCTGGATATATATTTAAGTCCCAGTAATTTGGTGGTATACTGTAGTTTACATCCTGTTTGTCAGATACAAATTCTTCCATGCTGTAACTATAGATTTACCTTTCTATTATTGAGACAATTCTGATATTGCTACCAAACAAATTTACAGTGCATTTTTTTTTAACTCAGTAAAGGTAGTGATTTACTGTGTTTAAGACCAACTATTTCAGTGAATGTGTATATGCATGAGTGTTTTTGTGAGTGTGTTAAATGTATGTCTGTGTCACCATTTGTGTGTCTTGGTACAGATACATTTTTATACAGTTTTTTCAACCTTAGAAACCACAAAATTAAGAAAGAAATGTTACCCTGTGATGAAAAAATAGACTCAACTACAAAATACCATCAACTGGAACAAACTGAGTTTTGGAATAATTGATTTGGCATCTCCTGGAATATTATATAATTTGCTAGTTAAATTTTCACCAAAATAAAAAACCCTTCCCTTATTTTGCAGCTCTTTCTCTGCTCTCCCTTGTGTTGCAGGTTTGTAATGTTTGAGCACAATTCCTGGGTGAAATTCCTATTTGCCTCTGTGCGTGTTATTTGTGGCAGAGAACTGTGCCTGGTCAGCAGCTCTAGACCTGGAGCCCGTGGACACTATATGCTGGGCTTCAGTGGAAACAGAGATCTGCTTAATTTTGTCCCAGGTGAAGGAGTCCAGCGGTTCCTAGCCTGGACTACGGGAAGGTTCCCACATCTCTTTGTCCCATTAGTTGAGATGACTTGCAGTAGAAATTGTCCAGTGAGTGTTAAGAACTTATTGAAAGATGTCTTAGTTTTCTAGTTTTGTTGTTAGGACAAAAAGTGAGAATTTTTACTTCCATGTTAAATGTTAAATGAAAATGAATGCTGATTCAATATTTACATTCTTAAATGCTTAGCAAATCAGAATTGACAGTTAGTTTTGAAGCCTTTCCTATAAATCCTGGGATTTTGGAACTGTGAAGTTGGGTTGGTAAAAACTCAAAACTCTTAAAATTCCTAGGTGACAGCCATGAATTACAAACCTAAATAAGTAAACTTTTACTTATGAAATTTTAACTCTTTTTACTGTGGCCAATAATAAACCATTTTTAAGAAAGCTATTGCAGATGGTTTAAACAAAGGGAAGGAATGTTAAATTCCCAGGACAGGTAGCATCTGAATAAATGCCTGTGTTCCCTTACTTGGCTCTTTAAATCATTTGAAATTTATAGCTAGTCAAACTGTAAAGACTCCACTGCTGTATAGTCGTTTGGGTAATTTAAAGTTAAGAGTTAACGTTTGTAATATAAATATCACTAATACTTATGCTAAAACATTTATGTTATATGGTGGACAAATATGTCTTTCAGCATTGCAGAAATATTACATTGGCACAACAGTTCCAAAATCAAGAGAAAAATGGAAAGATAGTGCAACTATAAATGTTATTTCTCAAGAAAGTTCAGCATGACTATAAAAGATTAAGTAGAGTTTATTCATGCTTTTCCATCTTTTCTGATTAAAGCAGGCATTTTAATATACTGATTGGAAAAATCTATTTATGTATATATCTCCTTCCAATGCATTACTGATAAAGTTTTCAAAATTATCTTTTTGGGGAAAAAAAAAAACTTGGAAAGATTGAGTCTTAATCAGTCAAATCAGTAGCACTTCGTTTTTCCTAAATCTACTTTTAAAATCAAAGTCATCTTTGGAATGTTTTAAAGAGTTAAGAGTGTTACCAAAGACAATACCTGCTTTAAATAAGTTATCTTTTCCAATTTCTTCTACTTTGTTTTATTTTTTAGCCCATAATTTCACAATATTCTCACTTTTGACAAGGCTCAATGCAAATTAACAATTTTTAACAAATGATAAAGAACTTAGGGCAGACACTGTTAGAAGAAATCAAAGGAAGATGCAGAAATGCAGTCTGAGTTTGACGGAGAAAACAGTGGTGACCTCAAGCCCAGTAACAATTAATTTTATTTGTTATTAGAGAAAATTCATATTCGTGGGATGCTCTGGGCCTAAGCAGGACTCCAAGAGTTGCAGCTGGCAGTACTGCCCTGCGTTTGAAGACCGTCTCTTTGTATTAGAACTTCCTGGAGTTAGGAGTATTAACTACACCAAGTTTATGAGAAACTAGAATGAACTTCATTCTCCACCTTCCCCTCCCCTCCCCGCCCAGATTTTCTGCTCCTGTAATGATGGTTGTAACTTTGTTTCATGTCTAGGGAGGACAAAGATAAACAGAAAAGAATGTGAGCCTGTAACTATTTTAGGATTTTTTGATGAACATTTATAAAATTAAAACAGTTTTAGAAGCATACAGAGGTAGACTATGCAAATGATATACCCTTGGCATATCTCACTTAGCCTACTAACTGATAATATGTTCACAGGATAGGAGTAAAAAATGAAAGAGAAAACCTTCTAAATCCATAGACTATGGAAAAGTCAGCTTGCCTCAGTGGGCTCAAGTAGACCTAAGTCATCCCACCATCATAGTCAACGTAATTAAATTTTAGTACTTTCAGTCCGGACACCAGATATCCATTAAGGTGTTGTTATAAGTTCAAGTCAGCTCTACTTGATATGAATAGAGGCCATTTGTAGATAGTGATGCAGTGTTTGCCAAGTTAGGTTAGCAACCTTTCTGTTTGCATGGAGCCTTGTTACTGAATTAAATACTTGTTTCTCTGCATGCTGTTACTTACATAGTTCATTTGCATTTTATTTGCTTAGCTCTAGTTAAATTAGAATGATCTACTCCAGCATTAGTTTATCATGCTTGTGTTTTATTTTGTAATAAAAATTCCATATCCAATCATTTGACTGTCACTAACTTGTACTCTTTTGTTCATAATACTCGTAGCAACTCTTCTGACCTCTGGGACTACTGCAACAGTAGCCCTATTGCGAGATGGTATTGAACTGGTTGTAGCCAGCGTTGGGGACAGCCGGGCTATTTTGTGTAGAAAAGGAAAACCCATGAAGCTGACCATTGACCATACTCCAGAAAGAAAAGATGAAAAAGAAAGGTACTACCACCACTGATCCATCATATCATTCTATGTGGATGATGTTTTTAGTTCATAATAGTTTTTAAACCAATGTCATGGTTAAGTTTAACAGTGACTTGGTTTTCTTTTTTTTTTTTTTTTGGAGATGGAGGAGATGGAGTCTCACTCTGTCGCCCAGGCTGGAGTGCAGTGGCCGGATCTCGGCTCACTGCAAGCTCGGCCTCCCAGGTTCACGCCATTCTCATGCCTCAGCCTACCGAGTAGCTGGGACTTCAGGTGCCAGCCATCACACCCAGCTAACTTTTTGTGTTTTAGTAGAGACGGGATTTCACCATGTTAGCCAGGATGGTCTTGATTTCCTGACCTCGTGATCCGCCCGCCTCAGCCTTCCAAAGGGTTCTCTACATATCATATCATTGTCATTTAACTTTTAACAGGATCAAGAAATGTGGTGGTTTTGTAGCTTGGAATAGTTTGGGGCAGCCTCACGTAAATGGCAGGCTTGCGATGACAAGAAGTATTGGAGATTTGGACCTTAAAACCAGTGGTGTCATAGCAGAACCCGAAACTAAGAGGATTAAGGTAAGAAAGGACCTGCAAACACTTGATAAACCTGCAGAGAGTGAATATAGGAATGTCTCTGCTGCATCTTTTTGGAAGCCTTAACTGAAGCCAAATGATTTTTAAAAGGGAAGATTTGATTTATCAAATAAATGATTTAAAAAATCATTTTTATATGATTTTTAAATTTATGGAAGGATAAAAAAACTTTTCAGGTAAAATAAGATGCTATTATTCTGGCCTAATATATTGTAGAGGACAAAACAAATTCTTTTTTTCCCCCTTTTTAGGTGGTTCTTAGTTGAGACACTTTCTTGAAAATAAAAGTCAGATTAATTCAACAACAAACAGACATTTGCGCATGCTGTACCCATTGTGTGGGGAAAGTCCTCAGTGAAAAGTATTTCTCTCTCAAGGCAGTGGCTTAGGAGCTTTGCTTAAATTGTATTTAAATAAAGAACCATAAATCCTGCATAGTGACAAGATAAAGAAGAGAACAGTTTCAGTCTTTTAAAAGTCAGGAAAATGTGGGGAGATAGTAAAACCTGTTCCCAGATTTCCCTGGTGCCTGCTGGTTCCTTCTCTGGACCGATAAACAAGTGCTGTCTTCAGTAAAGAAGGATTGATGTCCTGCCACTGGGCAAGTAGAGGCTGAGGAGTTGTACCCCTGCCTTTTCAGTGACTTGACTTTAGCAATCTTCAATACTTAGGGGAGAAATATTTTGGTTTCCCTCAGTATGAAGTGTCAGGTTTTTGTTTCACCCCAGCTATGGAATTCTCCTGGTGGAATGGTCCTGCTGTTCTTCCTCACCTGCACCCAATCAACCAGCATCACCTGCACCCAATCAATCAGCATCACTTGCACCCAATCAGCCAGCATCACCTGCACCCAATCAGCCAGCATCACCTGCACCCAGCCAGCACCACCTGCACCCAATCAGCC
>NW_012104043.1:596557-626327 GCF_000951045.1 Mandrillus leucophaeus
TATCACCTGCACCCAATCAGTCATCACCTGCACCCAGCCAGCATCACCTGCACCCAATCAATCAGCATCACCTCCACTTGGAAGCTGCCCTGACTTCCCTTTTCCACTAAGCCAAATAATCACCCATCTCTACTTCTGTGGCATCCTTTGCATGCTAGTAATCAGTGTCCTCATTGTCCTGAACTGCACCCCAACACACACCCAGTCCATGAGCTGACACTTCTCTCAAACTCCTGAGCCACAATAGTCCCTAGCACAGTATAGTGTAGGCTTCCAAAACTGGCAGCAAATGCTTGTTAATTAATTGCATGAAGGGTTTCAGATCTCTAGATATCCCACTTCATGTCTTTTATATATCCCACTTCATTTTATCTAACAGATACTTAGGCAGAGTTTACTATGTGCTAGGCTCTGTTCAAAATAAGTACTACTATCCCCATTTTTCAAGGAAAATCTACAGCATACAGAAGTCAATGCACCTCTACTCACCCAACCAGGTAACAGAGGCAGGATTCAAATCCTAGAAACCTGGCCTTAGAGACAGCACTCATAACCATTACATTGAGCTACCTCTCAGCATTGGGCTATCTGGATTCTCCCTTTGCGATGTTAAATTATGAAATTAAATCAAGATATCTTGAAGGGTGTTTGCTAAATTGTTAGGAGTGATTACCTCTGGTGATGGGATTTCAGAGGATTGCAACTTCTTTACCCTTTACTTTCTGCTTTTAACTGCTATTTGTATTTTACTAACTAAATATTAGCTTTATCCTTGTTGGTTAATTCTAAATGTTACTACTTTTGCCCATTGTGTAGGCTTTGCATTTTCACTGTTTGCCTATGTATTAGTCTGTCCTTGCACTGCTAATAAAGATATACTCGAGACTGGGTAATCTATAAAGGAAAGAGGTTTAATGGGTTCACAGTTCCGCATGGCTGGGGAGGCCACACAATCATGGTGGAAGTTCCGTGAAAGAGGGGCAAAGTCAGCCTGGCGCAGTGGCTCAGGCCTGTAATCCCAGCACTTTGGGAGCCCGAGGTGGGTGGATCACGAGGTCAGGAGATAGAGACCATCCTGGCTAACACGGTGAACTCTGTCTGTACTAAAAATACAAAAAATTAGCCGGGCGTGGTGGCGGGCGCCTGTAGTCCCAGCTACTCGGGAGGCTGAGGCAGAAGAATGGCGTGAACCCGGGAGGCGGAGCTTGCAGTGAGCCGAGATCGCACCACTGCACTCCAGCCTGGGCAACAGAGCAAGACTCTGTCTCAAAAAAAAAAAAAAAACAAAACAAAAGAGAAAAAAGAGGAGCAAAATCATGTCTTACATGGTGGCAGGCAAAGAGAGCATGTGCACCTGAACTACCCTTTATAGATCCATCAGATCTCGTGAGACTTCTTCACTGTTATGAAAACAGCATGGGAAAGACCCACCACCATGATTCAGTTACCTCCCACCAGGTCCCTCCCACAACACGTGGGAATTATGGTAGCGATAATTCAAGATGAGATTTGGGTGGGGACACAGTCAAACCATATCAGCTCTTCTGCAGATGACCACTTAGCAAAACAGATAAAATCTTTGAGGCAGAGTCTAGCTTATAATCATAGGCATTTGGTTCTGATTACAGTTACATCATGCTGATGACAGCTTCCTGGTCCTCACGACAGATGGAATTAACTTCATGGTGAATAGTCAAGAGATTTGTGACTTTGTCAATCAGTGCCATGATCCCAACGAAGCAGCCCATGCGGTGACTGAACAGGTGACTCAGAGCTTCTGCCTGAAAAAGTCCCAAGGAGAAGGAAAGGACAGTCCAGGCATTGTGTTTTAGCTTTTGAGTGTTGCAGTGAATTTTACACTTGATTCCATAATATTTCCAATTATAAAATTTTTTATTATTTCCCCAAGTTAAAATTTTAATATGCCAAGGAAATGTGTTTTGTTTATTCTTTGGCTTTGTACATATCTTGAAATGATAGTAATGGCAATAGTAAATTATAATAATAGTAAACTAATGTATCACTTGCTATGTGTCAGACAGTATTCATATGTATTAACTCATTACTGTATGTAATGTACAGTATGTACAATTACATATATTGTAATCATCACAATAATCCTATTAGGTTGGAGCTATTATTGTCCCTTTTCACAAATGAGGAAAACAGGTACAGAGGCTACAGAGTTATCACTGAACTATTAAATCACAAAACTATTAAATTGCAGAACTGGACTTCAAACCCAGACAACTAGGTTCCCAAGTCCAGCTGCTTGGCCATTAAACTAGAGTGCTCCAAGCAAATACCCAATTTGAGGATATAGCGTAGTCACCTTCTGGTTATTCAGAATGGGTGTGTGGAAAAGATAAACCAAAATACAAAAAGAAATAGGGATGAGGTTGTGTGTCAGTCAGAACTAAAATTAGAAGAAAGCTGGGTAATATCCAGTAAAGAAAACATAAACTATGCTTTGTATTATTTACAGTATTAGAGATATGTTTTAATTCAGCAGCTATTTTTGCATTTCCCAAATTAAGATAATAGAGCTTACTTTAAAAGTATTATTTGCTTAGACATTTCCTCTGGTCAAGAGATTTAGTTTATGTTTATTTTTTCCATACTATAGAGGAAGCACTGTAATAAACATTCTGATGTCTATTTTTGCGTATCTGTTTCCTTCAGGCAATAGGTTTAACTCTTAGAAATAGTATCCAGGTGCAGTGGCATGCATGTTTAGTCCCAGGTATGAAGGAGGATGAGGTGTGAGGATTGCTTGAGCCCTTAGAGATAAAATTTTCAGGCCAGGTATGGTGGCTTAGACCTGTAATCCCAGCACTTTGGGAGGCTGAGATGGGAAGATTGCCTGAGCCCAGGAGTTCAAGACCAGCTCGGGCAACATGGCGAGACCCAGTCTCTCCAAAAAAAATATTTTTCATACTTAGCTGGGCATGGTGGTACATGCCTGTGGTATCAGCTACTTGGAGAGCTGAGGTGGGAAGATCACCTGAGCCTGGGAGGTTGAGGCTACAGTGAGCCAAGATCGTGCCACTGCACTCCAGCCTGGGTGACAGAACAAGACCCTGTCTCAATAAATAAATAAAATTTCCAGATGAAATAATACACAGTGTTCTAGAGCATTTAATAAGTTTGCCAAATTCTCCTCCAGAAATACTGTACCAGTTTACACTAGCATGTTCTACAGTTTGTTTCTCCAAATTCTTGCCATATTGTTTTTTTACCAATTCGATATTCAATAGATGGAAAAATCAAATTTTAGTGTAGAAATTTATGTCTTTTTTCTTTGTTAGTGGAGTTAGCTATTTGCATAGGCTTATTAGCCATTTGTATTTCTCTTATGATTATGACTAGTTTTTTTGTCTTTCAATTTCCAAGGTTTTTATTCTGTTAGGGTAAATTTCCCTAAAGGGAATTGAATTGCTGGTAAGAGCTAACAATTATCAAGTCCTTACCATGCGTTACTCCCTACACTAAATGCTTTACGTGTGTCTTCATTTTCAGGAGCTGCGTACCAATGCACCTTAGTCCACTGGTGTTTCTGTTGCCAAAATTGCTATAGCAGAATGTAGTTAATAGGGTTGTTTTGGGTCATCTGTTATTCAATGTGCAATTTAATAATCCTTGTGGGCATTAATACAGGGTGAAAATCACAAACCATTGTGAAATAAGTAGGTTAGTGACTGCACATAAGACCAGTTTGGCTTTCTGGGGGAAGGGTATTTCCAAGGGAAGGAAAGGCTGATTTCTCTTTGTATAGACTGTGATTTTCAATGTTTTTCTCTTTCTTCCTGCCAAACCTTGCAGGCAATACAGTACGGTACTGAGGATAACAGTACTGCAGTAGTAGTGCCTTTTGGTGCCTGGGGAAAATATAAGAACTCTGAAATCAACTTCTCATTCAGCAGAAGCTTTGCCTCCAGTGGACGATGGGCCTGATTACCAGCTGGGACTTTGAGTTTCTGTGCAACAGTTTTTCACTGAGCATGTCAAGAAACTGATAAACTCAAAAATGTCTCCTGACTCACTAGATCAGCGCACAAGTCAGTGTAAACCACTTAGTTTTTTCATAAATGCTCATCATATTTATGGTCAGCTGTACATGTTCAGTGTAAATATATGTGTAGTGAAGCTACTGTGAGTCTTTAAATGGAAAGAGCAAATGAGAAGTGGTTTGGATACACTTGGTGAGAGATGAGAGTGTCACATTAATAATTTTTAAGACTCTTAGGCAGCTATGGTTTTCTTTTGATCATTTTTGTTCTTTATTCATTTGAACACGTTTTTGAAGTTCTTCAAAACTAGTCAGTTTGAATTTTGACAGCTATTCAATATGTGATCTCCAAATTTAAAAAAATTTTTTTTCTAGACTTCGCTAATCCTAAAATGCAAGTTTTTATTTTTAATAACTGTACCAAGAAATAAGTATGAAAACAGTTCTCTGTTACCATATTTTGTATTCTGGACCACTTACTGATGAAAGTAACTGTGCAAAAGAAATCAATTTGACTGGGCGCAGTGGCTCATGCCTGTAATCCCAGCACTTTGGGAGGCCAAGGTGGGCAGATCACCTGAGGTCAGGAATTCAAGACCAGCCTGGCCAAAATGGTGAAACCCTGTCTCTAATGGAAAAGAAAAGATTAGCTGGGCGTGGTGGCGGGCACCTGTAATCCCAGCTACTCAGGAGGCTGAGGAAGGAGAATCGCTTCAACCCGGGAGACGGAGGTTGCAGTGAGCTCAGATCACACCATTGCACTCCAGCCTGGGCGACAAGAGCGAAACTCCATCCCAAAAAAAAAAAAAAGAAAGAAAGAAAAGAAATTAATTTACATGATATGACATTACTAAATTGTATACATATTTATAAATGTGTATTTCAGCTGTCATCAGCCCTCCCATCCATTCATTCCTATTTTTCTGTAGTTAAGAATACTATAAAAATGTGACTTCCTTAATATCAAAAAAGAATGCACAGGCTGAGTCTTCTGGCCAAAAGTGAAATACTGACGTAATCAAGTATTTTGTATAAAGTTCTCATTTGTTATCTCTAACTCTATTTTGTATATACAATACTATATACAAAACAGAGTTTTGTATATAGTATTATAGTATGTGTATATCACTTTTTGTATAGAGTAAGCAATTGAATAATTTGTTAGTAAAAATACTACATTGACTGATACTGCTATAGACATAGCTTGAGTTTTAGGTCTCCTTTTTGCTCATTTTCTAAGACTTAGGAGAAAGAATAAATCTAAAATGAACATTAAAACATTCTCCATTTCAGCTTGCTGTGTAACTTAGGAAGTATAAAACTATACTTCTCTTTATCTGCATGTAAGTTTGCTGTTAAAATATGAATTTCTAAATGTGTGTTTGGAATTATATCTGTAGTTTATTTCTGCAAGCTATGTAAATTTGTTATATGTGTGGGTATGTGTACATATGTATATTTTGGAGTAATATAAAACTAAAGGGAACAATCTTGCATAGCTCTTTCACCAGTTTTAAATTATTGATATATTATTTTTAAGGACTCTTGACAAACTAGGAGCAATTTTCTTATAGTGGAGACCCAGTGATCATCAGCAGATGAGGAAATAGATTAAAAATTGCGATATGGCAATTTGTATATAAAGTAATAGGATGTGAGAAAAATACTGAATCTTAAGAATGACATGGAATTTTGTGGCAGAAACAAAAGAAAAAGTTGATGTAGTATATACCTTCAACTGTTTTTTGAGTTGACTTTTTTTTCTTTAAGCTGTAGGTAAAAGTGTATGAGGAGGGAGAGGGCCCAATATAAATATTCACATCTTCTTACCTTTTTGGGAATGGAAGAAGATAAATCTTGAGTTTTTCTGCCTATATTAATCAGGAATTACCCTTTGAAAAAAGTGCTAAATAAATATTTCGATTTTTTTTTTTCAAGGGAAGTTAGGTGAAAGAAGGAAAAACATCACAGGAAAGACTACAACATGCTGTTTGTTGTCTGAGAGGTGAGGAACCAAAGGGAGGCAACTAAAGCGGGAAACCATCTTGCTTTTTCTAATCAGTTCGTGGAACAGAAATGTGGAAGCTACCTTTAGGAACATGGAGAATTTCCAAACCAACAGGCAAAGGAAAACTAACGCACAAAAATGACCTTCTAAAGATGCAGGTTTTGGCCAGGCACAGTGGCTCAAGCCTGTAATCCTAGCACTTTGGGAGGCCAAGGCAGATGGGTCACCTGAGGTCAAGAGTTAGAGACCAGCCTGGCCAACATGGTGAAACCTCATCTCGACCAAAAAATGCAAAATTAGCCAGGCGTGGTGGTGGGTGTCTGTAATCCCAGCTACTGGGGAGGCTGAGGAAGGAGAATTGATTGAACCTGGGAGGCAGAGGTTGCAGTGAGTCAAGATTGCGCCATTGCAATCATTGTTGCCCGGGCAACAGAGCAAAAACTCCATCTCAAATAAATAAATAAACAAATAAATATGTAGGTTTCATTTTTGTTTTGAATGCTTTACTATTCCTCTCTTATACTTTAAAAACTAAGATTAGGAGTGATGTCAAGTTCAAAGGCGTGAGGGTGATTGAGGGTGATTGATGGATTGAGGTAGATAGCCAAGTTTGTCTGTTTTTTTTTTTTATAGTTACAGAGTCTCACTCTGTTGTCCAGGCTGAAGTGCGGTGGTGCAGTCATAGCTCACTGAGATTGCCAGATTCAACAAAGAGGAATTTATAGGAGGGGGATATAGGGTAGACTTGACTCTGCTTTATCCAGGAAAGATTTTAAAACCCTGAGCCTGTTAACTTTGACTAAGCATAAAACATACTGTACTGTTGTTTGTATTTTTCATGCCACAATATTAAAATGGAATTTTAAATGTAGATTGTTATAATCTATGAAAGATAAGTATACATGGATTAGGATACTGGAAAATATGCAAATAGTAGTAAAAAAAAAAAGGGACTGCTCTAGTTTTTCATTTAAAACTGAATTTGCCATGTGGGTATAGGTATAGTGTAAATTACATTAATGTAGTACAACATCAATTGTGGTTGGGTTTGTCTTTCATTTATGTGTAGTATACAAATCACCTCTCTAATATGTGTTGCCAAACTATTTGCCACCATCTATTTGGTGAAATATTCGTTGTCATTGTGATTTTCCACAAGTATAAGTTCTTAAGTACCTTATAGATTCAGAAGTAATCGATGTCCTGTTCTCCATCACCTGTTCATTTGTTACAGATTTTGTGTGTGTGTGTGTATATATATATATATATATATATTTTTTTTTTTTTTTTTGAGACAGAGTCTCACTCTGTCACCCAGGCTGGAGTACAGTGGTATGATCTCGGCTCACTGCAACCTCTGCCTCCCGGGTTCAAACGATTCTTCTGCCTCAGCCTCCTGAGCAGCTGGGACTACAGGCGCATGCCACCACGCCTGCCTCATTTTTGTATTTTTTAGTAGAGATGGGGTTTTGCCATATTGGCCAGGCTGGTCTCCAACTCCTGACCTCAAGTGATCCAACCACCTCGGCCTCCCAAAAAACCGGGATTACAGGCATGAGTCACCGCACCTGGCCAGATCTTTATATTTCTTAAATGCTTCAAAGTCTTAATGCATTTTTCTAGGGGGGATGTCCATTTTGGAGGGATCTGTTTTGATCCTTTGTACTCAATAATGTGAACTTTCCCCTGTTCCAACACTTAAAAAAATAATTACTTCAAAGAATTATTAACGCATAATCTAAAAGATGGAATTATTATTATTATTATTATTATTTTTTGAGACAGAGTCTCACTCTGTTGCCAGGCTGGAGTGCAGTGGCGTGATCTCGGCTCACTGCAACCTCTGCCTCCTGGGTTCAAGTGATTCTCCTGCTTTAGCCTCCGGAATAGCTGTGACTGCAGGTGCGTGCCACCATGCCCAGCTAATTTTTGTATTTTTAGCAGAGACAGGGTTTCACCATATTGGCCAGGATGATCTTGATCTCTTGACCTCATGATCCTCCTGCCTCGGCCTCCCAAAGTGCTGGGATTACAGCACCGTTTCCAGCCCAGAAATTTTTTTTAAGTGAAATTTTATTTTATTTTATTTTTTCGGATTTTGGTAGAGAATGAGTAGGCCTACTCATCAATATCAAACAGGACATTTAGTTTCTTTCCTTAGAACAGGCATTAATTTCATGGTAATATGATAATAAGAAAACGCTTCTATTTTTCTTTAGCACCTCCATGGTTCTCATATACCCATGTCTGTAAAAAGTGACGTGAGATTTTGGTTGGGTTACATTTTATTGTATTTATTAGATTCACTTATGTAGATGACTTAAGCAGAAATAAAGTCATGTCTTTACAAGGTGAACAAGCTAAATTGTGATGGCCTGCCTTTTGCTTTTGGCATTTGGGATGAGACCAATTGACTCTCCCATTGGTTGTTAGATGGTTGAAATGGTCCATTGGTGGTCATACTTAGCGTTCTGGGCTGTGAAATCATGGAGTTCTTCCACTTCCAAGAATGACTCATTTCGTGTTGGATTCTAGTACAGAATTTAGCAGCCTGATGTGTCCCCAAACTGATTTAATTTCTACTGAAGTGCCCTTGTGTACATTTGTTTTATAATTTACCAAAGTACTACCTGAGTGTATGATGACTCCTATAGTGAGTTAATGTAATTGCTGCTTTGGACATTGTTTTAAATCTATGTATTAGAGTAACTGTGAGCAGAATAAAATCACATTATCTCAGTGTTCAAAATATCATTCTAATAAAGTATGTGCATTAAACAGTTTTAAAAATCCAACTTGTTTATTTGTCATCCAGACTGCAACATTGTATATGTGATCCTGTGAACCCCATAAAAGAGTGATATAAAAGTTAATGGGCCAGGCATGGTGGCTCATACTTGTAATCTTAGCACTTTGGGAGGCCAAGGCAGGTGGATCACCTGAGGTCAGGAGTTTGAGACCAGCCTGGTGAACATGGCGAAACCCCATCTCTACTGAAAATACAAAAATTAGCCTGGCAAGGTGGCACGCCCCTGTAATCCCAGTTACTCGGGAGGCTGAGGCCTGAGAATCACTTGAACCTGGGAGGCAGAGGTTGCAGTGAGCCAAGATCATGCCACTGCACTTCAGCCTGGGTGACACAGCGAGACTCTCTCAAAAAAAAAAAGGCTGGGCGCAGTGGCTCACGCCTGTAATCGCAGCACTTTGGGAGGCCAAGGCGGGCAGATCACGAGGTCAGAAGATCAAGACCATCCTGGCTAACACAGTGAAACCCCGTCTCTACTAAAAAATTACAAAAAATCAGCTGGGTGTGGTGGTGGGCGCCTGTAGTCCCAGCTACTCGGGAGGCTGAGGCAGGAGAATGGCGTGAACCTGGGAGGTGGAGCTTGCAGTGAGCCGAGATCCGGCCACTGCACTCCAGCCTGGCAACAGAGCGAGACTCTGTCTCAAAAAAAAAAAAAAGACATAGTCCAGAAACTCTAATCTAATGGATGAATGAACACTAGAGATGGTAATTGAAAATATGTCACATAATTGTACAAGCCAGATGAATGTAACTGGGGAGCAAGTGTGAAGGAGTGAATAGAATGACTACTTAACAGTACAGGATTTAGAAATGACCATGTCGGGAAGCCTAATAAGTCAGTCTACCCGTGGCAAATATTGAGAACCTATGACCTATGTACATTTCTGTAAAAGTCACCAGGGTGGATGTAGCAGGGCTTGGGGACAATGGTGGTTGATTATCTTCCCGGAGAGATTTTGTCAGGAGATGGAAAAGTGAGGAGAATGAGTTATACCAGAAAGATAGCAGTGTTCATCTGAATAAGTGAGACAAATGTGGAAGCAACAGAGATCTAACCAGTGAAGTCACTGAGCCTTTGGTAACACACCAAGGGTAGGTTCTATCCAGGATCAGGAGATCTAGCTCACATCTTAGGAGGCAGGGAGCCTAAAGCAAGACTAGTTATGTGGTTTGTTTGTTGGTTGGTTGGTTGGTTGGTTGGTTTTTTTTTTTTTTGGCAGAGCCCAGTGCAAAATGAAAATGCAGAGCCATTATTAAAAAATCATTAAGAATTTAATAAAGGGTCCAGTGCAGAGGCTCATGCCTGTAATCCCAGCACTTTGGTAGGCCCAGGTGGGTGGATCATTTGAGTCCAGGAGTTTGAGACCAGTCTGGACCCTGTCTCTATAAAAAATAGAAAAATTAGCCAGATGTGGTGGTGCACACCTGTAGTATTAGCTACTAAGGAGGCTGAGATGGGAGGATTGCTGGAGCCCAGAAGGTTGAGGCTGCAGTGAGCTGTGATCTCGACACCACTCCAACCTGGGCAACAGGGAGCAAGACTTCAGACTCCATCTCAAAAAAAAGGGAAAAGGAATTTCAAGATTGCAAGAATAGAGCACTAAATCAAGCATGGGACCCTTCCAAGTGCTGGGCCCTGTGTAGCTACACAGGATTGACACTCATGAAGTTGACCCTAACCAAAGAGAAAATACTCTGTGGTAGCGAATCTTAAGTTACTGCAGAGCACACACAGAAAAGAAGGGAGTATAATGTAAAGAAGGCAATAGTGTTGTACAACACACACATGCGCAGAGGCTAGGAGAACAGCAGGCATAATAAAAGTAGTAGTAGTAGGAGGCTGGGCACCGTGGCTCATTCCTGTAATCCCAGCATTTTGGGAGGCTGAGGGGGGCAGATCTTTTGAGGCCAGGAGTTCGAGACCAGCCTGGCTAACATGGTGAAACCACATGTCTACTAAAAATACAAAAATTAGCCGAGTGTGGTGGTGCAGGCCTGTAATCCCGGCTACTCTGCAGGCTGAGGCATGAGAATCGCTTGAGCCCGAGCAGCGGAGGTTGCAGTGAGCCGAGATCACACCAACAGAGTGAGACTCTTTCTCAAAAAAAAAGAAAAGTAGCAGAAAACTTCATGATAAAAGCTCAGAGAAAGAGCTTTCAATTAAGGTGTACCAGGAGTTGTCCTATTTCATTTACTTCTTCCCAAAACATTGTAAGCTGGATGTAAGGTATTGTCAAAGGTTGGGTTCCCTTGGAAGCAGACTCAGACTGAGATTAGTGTGCAGGAAGTTTATTAGGTAATGTTCTTGGAAACAACACATGTGACAGGGAAAGGACAGAAGCAGGAATGGGCAGAGAGAATGTCACAACAGAGGCCCACCATCCTCTGCAGGGAGCTCTGGAATTGCAATGTCCCTTAGAGTTGTGCCCACTTGATGGGGGTCCAGGGAACAGGTTTTCATTTCCCCAACACTGAGCACTAATTGGATGTAGACAATCCTTGGAAAGAGGATGTGACTGAACAAGGAGGCTGTCTTCTGCCATCTGCCATCAGGAAATAACCTGGAGAGGATGATAGATGAGAGCTTTCCCCTGGCAGTGCTCCTAGCAGCTAGATAAAGAGTTGTTCTCGCACAGCACAGCATCCACTAAGATTTTTGTTTGTTTGTTTGTTTAAAGATACAGTCTTGCTCTGTCACCCAGGCTGGAGTGAAGCGGTGCTGACACAGCTCACTGCAGCCTTGAACTCCTGGGCTCAAGGAATCCTCCCATGTCAGCCTTCTGAGTAGATAAAATTATAGATGTCATTTTTTTGTAGAGATGGGGTCTCATTATGCTGTCCAGGCTGGCCTCAAATGCCTGGCCTCAAGTGATCACCCTGCCTGAGTCTCCCAAAGTGCTGGGATTACAGGTGTGATCTACCATGCCTTGCCCTGCACCCACTAAGTTTTAACTTCACTCTGTGTTTAAGACTGAAAAGATTGAGGGATTTGTCTAAAGTCCCACACCAGTTTCTATCCAGTTCAAACCTTCATTCCTGGGAACTGCCCCTTACTCATAGCTCTTGCTTAAATGTTTGGTCTGGGTGGCCTTGTTTGTACCAACTGACACTTCTTGCTATCTTTTTTTTTTTTTTTTTTTTTTTTTAAGACAGGGTTTTGTTTTGCTCTTGTTGCCCAGGTTGAAGTGCGATGGCACAATCTTGGCCCACTGCAACCTCCGCTTCCCAGGCTTAAGTAATTCTCCTGCCTCAGCCTCCCGAGTAGCTGGGATTACTGGTGTGTGCCACCATGCCTAGCTAATTTTTGTATTTTTAGTAGTGATGGGGTTTCACCATGTTGGCCAGGATGATCTCAAACTCCTGACCTCAAGTTATCGTCCTGCCTTCACCTCCCAAAGTGCTGGGATTACAGAAGTGAGCCACTGGTGGCACCTGGCCACTTTTTGCTATTTGGATTACATGATCCTAAAGTCAATCCTTGACTAATCAACAACCGTATTCTCTTAAAAATTTATACTGAGAGAAGGTCAGGCTCCTGACTGTGTAATGGAAGGCACTAGGATTGACAGATATGTCAAACTGGCCTAGTGGTTTCTAGAAAACGTGCACACTGTTAAGTACAGAGAAAAGCAGAGATGAGAACAGACACTTCCCAGAGAGAGGCAGAAGTGGAGGAAAGAGTGGCCTCAGCCCCAGCAGTCTCAGCTCCTGGCTCCTGGCTGGTTTGAGAGGATTTCTGTATAGATTGAAACTCCTGTTAATAACAAAAAAAGCAGCCCCTTAGGACTCTAGCAAGGGATCCATACCCAGCTCTATTTCATCCCAAAGTCAGTTATTTTCCACTGCAAAAGTCAGATAAGGTTAATAAGTACTTAAACATTAATAATTAAGTGAAAAAAAACCACAAGGAACATGAGAACGCTGCAACCATTCATTGGAAACCAGGAGGAAGAGAGTAAGTGGAAAATGTGTCAGGGCAAGAAAGAGAAAACACAGTAAAAGTAAACAAGATCAAGACTAAAATTAACCAAACTCTTAGATTTTAGACTTCCCTGACCACATTTATGGGTTCACTTTCCCATTTCTCATTCACTTCTCAATTCCCTGACCTCTGCCCTCTGACTCCACCCCACCAGCGAAACACTGGTCTCAGAGGTCCACTCTGACCTCTTATTGGCTAGATACAGTGGTTCTTTTTAGTTTAACTTACTTGAGCTCTTTAGCATTTAACCCTCTTGGCCACTCCCCTCTCATTAAGCAGTCTTATCTTTCCCATCACTACTTTTCTGGTTTTCCTTCTAAATATCCAGCAGCTGCTTCTCAGTCCCCTGCCCTCTCATTGCCTACCATCAACCGTCTTCTCACAGTGTGTTCTCTCCTTGTGAAAGGCAACACAGCGTTATGACTGCACCTGTCACCTGTATGCTGGTGACTTGCCACTTTACTCCCAGCCAAGATTTCTCTCCTAAGCTCCAAACTAAAATATCCAGACATGGACTGAAAATGGCCATTGAGGGCCTCTACACACCTCAAAATATCCAAAATGGAATTCCTGCCCAAGCCTACTCCTTCTAATTTGCCTCTCGTGGTGAATGGCAATGCCTCCCACTCAGACTCCCAAGGCAAAACCCAGGAACCAGCCTTTGCTCCTTCATGTCTATAATTTGCCTCCTCTGTGCCACCCTCACTACAACACGGGAGTTTTCCAACTGGTTTCCCTTGTCTTCGGGGTCACCCTTTGTCCATTCTTCACACACTGATCAAAGCATACTTATGTTTACATTCTTCCAATTGCACCTTCTAGGTAAAATTAAAGCCCTTTAGCATTGCATGAAAGACACTTTCTTTGTAATCTATTCCCTGCCACTGCTCCAGCGTCATTTCTTCCACTTCCAACTTTCCTTCTTGATATGGTTTGACTGTGTCCCCACTCAAATCTCATCTTGAATTGTAGCTCCCATAATTCCCATGTGTTGTGGGAGGGACCCGGTGGGAGATAATTGAATCATGGGGGCAGCTTCCCCCATACTCTTCTCATGGTAGTAAATAAGTCTTACAAGAGCTGATAGTTTTAAAAGGGGAAAGAAACCCCTTTCGCTTGGGTGTCATTCGCTCGTGCCTGCTGCCATGTAAAGACATGTCTTCCGCCTTCTGCGATGGTTATCAGGCCTCCTCAGCCACTTGGAACGGTGAGCCCATTCAACCTCTTTTTCTTTATTAATTACCCAGTCTCAGGTATGTCTTTATCAACAGCATGACAATGGACTAACACACTTCCTAAGTTTGATCTCATTCAGGGCACTTTTTTCTCTCTCCCTTAACTCATTTCCTTGCTTCTTTCCTTGGTAGATTTCAAAATTCAGATGTCATTTCCTCCAAGATGTTTATTCTAAGACTCCCAGTCTAAGTTCCCCTCTTGTGAATTCCTACATCCAATGCTTACTTCTATTCAAACACTCATTACCCTGCATTATGACGCTTTGTTTCCTTCCCTTGCTTCTCCTTTAAACTGTGAATTCCTTAAGGGCAGGTACTAGGTCTTCTTTTTTTTTTTTTCTTTTTTTTCCTGAGATGGAGTCTCATTCTTGTCACCCAGGCTGGAGTGCAATGGTCCAATCTCAGCTCACTGCAACCTCCACCTCCCACGTTTAAGCGATTCTCCAGCCTCAGTCTCCCGAGTAGCTGGGATTACAGGTGCACACCACCATGCCCAGCTAATTTTTGTATTTTTAGTAGAGATGGGGCTTCACCATGTTGGCCAGTCTAGTCTCGAACTCCTGACCTCGTGATCCGCCTGCCTCAGCCTCCCAAAGTGCTGGGATTACAGGCATGATCCACTGTGCCCAGCCTAGGTCTTCTTTCTATATAATCCTAACAATTACCACAGGGTCTGACACATAGTAGGCATTCAACGGATCTGAATGACAAACTTAGAATAGAGAAGAGTTATGTAATTCCTGAGCCTTTTTTGAAACTTGAGAAGGCAGCCTTCCAAAAAAATGAATCATGGAAAAAGTTAAAATCACTGTGTTACTAAGAAGAATGAGGTCCTCAGATTTCTCCAATTAGAACCAAATGGAGTAGGTGGGCCCAGCATTGTTTGAAGCTCTTGTTCAATCATTTCTAGAAAGTTTTGCAGTACAGCTGACAAAATATGACACTGGTGCTTGAAGTAAGAAAAGATGATAAAGAAGATACAAATCTAAGTCTCCTTAGGTCCTGCCGAGAAGATTTTCACACTGTGATATTTCCCCGACACCATGCCTGCTCTTAAGGATCAAAGAAATGTGCGCAGCCTGTCTAACCCAAAGCCTAAACCCAAGCTCATTAGACAGAATCCCTGTCCCAACATCCACATTTTAAAAATCAGATAATATTAATGTTGGGTTTTCTAATCTAACCCCTTGTTTTCAAAATTACACAGTTTGTTAGATGCTAAAACAGTGAACATCTTCCAAATTATCCCCTAATAGTCACTGTGTAAGTTTTTGGATAATGGGAGTCAGGTGTCCAGGTGTGTTTTATTCTGTCATATACACATGGTACTGATCACAGTTTTGGACATAGGCACGCAATTTATGAATGAAAAAATGAACAAATATGCTCTACCATATTCTTTGGTGTAGGTGAAAGAGCATACTGCCATTTTTCCAAATATGAAAACCTTTAGAATTATTTTGGGGAAAAAATAATTACGTAAAAATTAAAGTTTAGGCTGGGTGCAGTGGCTCAAGCCTGTAATCCCAGCACTTTGGGAGGCCGAGACAGGCGGATCACGAGGTCAGGAGATCGAGACCATCCTGGCTAAAGCGGTGAAACCCCATCTCTGCTTAAAAAATACAAAAAACTAGCTGGGTGGGGTGGCGGATGCCTGTAGTCCCAGCTACTCGTGAGGCAGGAGAATGGCGTGAACTCGGGAGGCGGAGCTTGCAGTGAGCTGAGATCCGGCCACTGCACTCCAGTCTGGGCGACAGAGTGAGACTCCGTCTCAAAAAAAAAAAAAAAAAAAAGAGGATGATTATAATACCATGTAGGGTTGTTGTGAGACATTTGAGATTCATTCGAATTAATAAACAACCTACACAGTAACATATCCCTGTTTCTGCCACTGGTTCCTGTCTCTGTAGGTTTTGCTTTTGTAGCAAATATTTCTATGCTTTTCCCTCTTCTCTTTATTCTTTTTTCCTTTTAGTATCTTCTTACTTTTTTCTTTTTTAAAACTATCTCTTTCCCTGACTGATTGAATTTCTTCTTAATATTCTTTTGCCTCTTTCTCACTCAAAAAATACTGACAGTGATGAAATTTAGTAAACTGATAGGGAAGAAACAGTAGTAACTATCAAAACCCTATTTCTGGCCAGGTGAGGTGGCTCACACCTGTAATCCCAGCACTTTGGGAGGCCGAGGAGGGCTGATAACTTGAGGTCAGGAGTTCGAGACCAGCCTGGCCAATATTGTGAAACCCGTCTCTACTAAAAATACAAAAATTAGCTGAGCATGGTGGTGCATGCTTGTAATCTCAGTTACTCAGGAGGCTGAGGCAGGAGAATCGCTTGAACCCAGGAGGTGGAGGTTGCAGTGAGCCAAGATTGTGCCACTGTGCTCCATCCTGGTGACAGACCAAGACTCTGTCTCAAAAAAAAAAAAAAAAATCTACTTACTTTATGCCACTTTCCTTTGCCTTCTCTGCCACAAAATGTATATACAAACATACAAGGGCTTCATTATGTAAATATATAAAGTTTGCTGCATTTGTTGTGTAGATCTTCAGCCTTTTGAAAACGAACTAACCAACCAACCAGGCAGCACTGTGATCTTGGAAGTCTTTATTCTCTGTCAAGCTGATCTAGGTACCAATCATAAACTTTCTTATACCTAGATTCTCAGACCCCAAACATTTATGAACAGCCACACGCATACGCCAGGTAATAAAGAGAGGTGGGGTTGGTTCGTCTGGTAAAATTATTAGCTTTGATTTAAGCTTCCCTGTCCAAGAGCTGTTTGTACCACCTTTCAGTACACAAATCTGAAAAGTTAACAGGGAAAACTTGTCAGTTGCCAATGTTCTGTTCTGGAACTTCGCTTTTAAAATTCAGAAAAAAATCATTGAAATAGATTTAGTATTTCAAAGTTCAAAGTTCTGTGTGATTTGGGATAATGTTTATAGGCTCATTTATATTCTCACTTGGTTTACAATGCTGATTATAAAGCCTTGATTAAATAATTACTATGTGAACAGAATCACACTATTGGACTATAGAAGCATAAGATTTGGCCAGTAACTCTGAGAAATTTATAATATAATTGGCAAAATGAGAAGTCAAAACTACAAGTGCTGAGGAGCTTGTAAATAATAATTATGAATCTTGATAATAAATAGAGAGATAGGTGGGAGGATCGCTTGAGCCTAGGAGTTTGAGACCAGCCTGAGTAACACTGGGAGACTCTGCCTCTACAAAAGAGAGAGAGAGCGAGAGCAAGAGAGAGAGCGAGAGAGAGAGAGAGAAATAGGCGAGAGTCTGGGTGTGGTGGCTCACAGCAGTAATCCCAGTGCTTTGGGAGGCTGAGGCAGGAGGCTTGCTAGAGGCCAGGCGTTCAAGAACAACCTGGGAAACTCCATCTCTATAAAAATTTTTAAAAGCAATTAGCTGGGTATGGTGATATGTGCCTATAGTCGTAGCTACCCAAGGGGCTGAGGTGGAAGGATTGCTTGAGCTCAGGAGTTCGAGGCTGCAGTGAGCTGTGATTGCACCACTGCACTACAGCCTGGTCAACAAAGCAAGACCCGGTCTCAAACAAAAACAAAACAAAAAAGCAATCCCTGGGGATTTCACAGAAACTCCTAGGAATGGTTGGTTTATTCCTAGTGTTTTGAAAAACTAGATGTTCCAGGGTAAAGGAGTTTGCATTGCAAGCGGTGTGCCTAAATCAGTGTGAGCTCTGTCGGATTTCGCTTTAAGCCAGAGGTCTTCAAACTTTGTCCCACAGAACCCAGGAGTTCCACAAACATTTTATTCTAACTTTTTGTTTGTATGATTGGTGATTATATTTGATTCATAGTCTTTGATTTTTAAAAACATGCAAAACACATGAATATATTCTTGTGAAGGTTTGTAAGTTAGCACATGTTATCAAGCACTGACTGGTATACGGGGCACAATTCTAAGAACTAAGGATACATTGATGAACAAATGAAGTAAAAATCCATGCTCTCCTAGAGCTTACATTCTAGTGAAAGGAGAAAAACAAACACAATAAGTAACAAATTATATAATATGTTAGAAGGTGAGTAATGCTATAAACAAGAATAACATGAGGCACACTGGGAGTGCTAGTAGGGGGAATTATAATTAAGTCAGAATAGGCCTCACAGAGAAGTTACCACTTGAAAAACTTGAAGGAAGTGAATTAATGAGCAATATAGGTAAACAGAGGCAGAGCATTCTTCGCAAAGGGAGCTGCCTTTTCAAAAGCCCTAAGGTGCATCAATGAATGTATATTTGAGGTTTAGCAAGGAGATTACAATTAGTAAAAAGGAAAGTGAGATCAGGGAAGTACAGGTAGGGAATCAGTAAAAGGGAAAATAAAATCAATCAGTAAAAGGGAAAACGTGATCAGAGAAGTAGGGGGTAGGAAAGATTGTGAAGATATTTGATTCTTTTTTTAAAATTTTTATTTATTTATTTTTTTTGGAGAAGGGTCTGTCAGGCTTGAGTATGAATGGTGTGAACCCGGCTCACTGCAGCTTTGACTCCTGGCTTAAGCAATCCTCCTGCCTCAGCCTCCTGAGTAGGTGGGAATATAGGCAACAAATGGCTAATTTTTGTATTTTTGGTAGAGACTGAGTTTTGCCGTGTTGTCTCAGGATCCTTAGGGTGTTGCTTCACCAGCCAGAAGCTTCTGTGGCTGGTGCACTTACGCTTGAGTTTTGCCTGTGCTCACTGGGCTTGCCCACTTGGCCTGGCAGGCTGATCTTGGCTGGTGCTGCCAGCTCTGTGCAAGAATGAGGCTGGACCAGACGTATTGTAAGGGGCTTCCACTGCAGGCACCAGTGTCTGGACGAGGGGAACAGGTGGCGCCCAAAAGCTCAGAGATGCCAGGAACCGCAGAGTCCCAAAGAGAGCATTACCGCATGTCGAGCTCTGGCTCAGGCAGCCCCTAGGTCTGGCCTCCCAGAAGGAGAGCCCTCTCTTCTCTCCTCGTCGTCCCAGCGCGGTGAGGTGGGTGATGGGGGTGGGGAGCGTATTTCAGCCCATTTGTGCTGCGGTTCTTTCAGTCCCACTGCCCTGCGTCAGCCCAGGGCTCCTGGGCTGGCCCCACGCCACCACTGCCTCCTGTCACATGGGACAGCTGCCTGGTGCCCGTGGAGGGCAGGAGGGCTATAGTGTTACAGCCCCTTTAGCTCCTGCCGCAGCTCGGGAGCCAGCTAGGAAAGTGTTACAGCTCCTTTTGCTCCCCCTATTCAGTGGCTCCTGGGTTCTTGTCCTGCTTCCAGGAAAAATGAAGTTATGGAGATAGCTGGAGGGTGAGCAAGGCAGAGAGGAGTTTACTGAGCGGCAGTACAGCTCTCAGCAGACAGGAGACCAGAAGTGGGTAGCTCCTATTCAAAGGCAGGTGGTCCTGAGTGTCATGAGTCTGGCTGACTCTGGGGATTTTATGGGCTCAGAATGGAGGAACTGTGTGCTGAACTGTGTGCTCAGAAAGCACCACCTGATTTGCCAAAAGGTATCAAGGAAGTTCTCACTGTGGGTGGCAGACTTTGTCAGGAACTGGCAGCCCAGCCCCTAGGCTTCAGGCCATGCTTGGTTTGAAGATAAGATTTCACAGGGGACCTGCCCCTTCCCACGGAGGAACCTGTCTTCCTCCCACCACCAGCGACATGCTGTCCATGGCACTCAGGCTGTCTGCACAAGGGGTGCCCGCAGGCCTGCCCCAAGCCGCCCTCAGCCCCCCAGGCCTCCCTCCAATACTTGTTGGCACCCAAAGTTTCACCCTCAGAAGCAGTTTCTGGAGGGGGCTGAGGTGGCGGGGGCAGGGGGGTGGTGCATCAGTGCTGTCCCAAGTGTGCGCACGCCGGGCCGGGTCACAACAGCACCTGGGCTCAGTTAACAGTACACTTCTGCGGCTTTGCTCTGCCATGGGTGCGGATGCTGAGAGTGGAAAGAGGACAGGGAATGGGAGCCTGCAGGGCTTCCGGGGCCCTGAGAGTACAGGCATGCCTGGGTCCAGAGCCATGGCTGGGCGACTGCAGCTGCACCAGGAAGTGTGGGCTCCTGCCCAACCAACTCAGTAGAGCATGGGGCTCTTGCTGGGATCACCTGTTTCCGGCCCTGCCGGTTCTGTGGTGCATGCAGCCCTGGCTGTGCCTCCCCCACTGCAGACGGTGTCCTCACAGCGGCTACTCCAGACAGGCCACTGCCATCATCAATGTTGCCCAGGCTGGTCTTGAACTCCTGAGCTAAAGTGATCTGCCTACCTTGGCCTCCCAAAGTGCTGGGACTAGTGGCATGAGCCACTGTACCCAGCCCTCTTTGATTTTGACCCTAAGAAAAACAGGGAAATATATGAATGTCTATTGGGAAATCTTTTTTGTTATTTATTTGTTATTATTTTTTACCTTGCAGCTCCAGCTCAAAGGATGAGAAGTCTTTAAATAATAGAGATGTATATTTGCATCCTGCCTCCCAATGCCATACTTCCCAGAGATTGTTGCCATTTGGGGGCATGTCTTTCAGAGTTTTTTCTAGGTGATTTTGTAAATAAATGAATACTAGGTACATATAGAAATATATACTTTTATGAGGTGTGTGTATGTGTGTCTGTGTGTGTCTTTTAATATCAATGAATTTTTATGCCCTGTGTTAATTAGCAGCTTGCTGTTTTCAATTAATATGTATTGGAGGTCTTTGTCAATTCAGCACATGCATTTCTATCTCAGACTGTTGCATAACATTCTGTTGTATGCACTTGCTGGATTTTACTTACTCATACCCTTGCAAGTAGGCATTTAGGTTCTAGTTTTTCCTTTCTTTTCTACCTTTCTATATTGAATTACAAAGGTCTTAATAGTATATTTAATAACATAAAATAACATGTTACATCTGTTGGGGAGGAAACACATTATCCTGTACCTTCTCAGGTTTTCTGGTTAGGACTAAGAATTAAACAGACATAAGACAGATAAACAGGAGAAAAGTAGACAAGTTTTATTAAATTTTTACAGGTACACAGGCTTTCACAAGAAAATGATGTTCTAAGGAAGTGACCAGAGCAGAAATCTTTTTAAACATTTTTGACAAAGAAATTATACATTTATGAAGAAATAACAAGATAAAGGGGTTTGGACTGGAGGTAATAAATTGTGGGGAAATGACTGGGAGATATATGAATGTGGGTAAAACTAGTAAGATATAAGGATTATTTACTAAGTTTGTTTATACAGATCCATTTCAATGTCAATTCCCAGTCTCTGGTGATAAGGATTTCTTGTCTTTCTGGTATACAGAGGGCAACTTTCTCATGGGAAGTTTTACGGCCTGTTCTTAAGTAGAAAAGGGCAGGTCAGAGAGCCCTTCCTTTATCAGCTGTTTCTCAAGTGCTTCAGCTCAAAATACTTAACATGCCAAAGCAGCATATTTTGGGGCAGCGTGCCCTTAACTCCTTCACATGAAACATGGGAGGAAATTTGAAAATTAAAGTCGGGAGGCTGAGGCAGGAGAATGGCGGGAACCCGGGAGGCGGAGCTTGCAGTGAGCCGAGATCGCGCCACTGCACTCCAGCCTGGGTGACAAAGCGAGACTCCGTCTCAAAAAAAAAAAAAAAAAGAAAATTAAAGCTGGTGTTATCTTCTGTCAGAAAAAATTATGCGTTTTCTAAATCGGAATCATTTAGATTTGCCGCAGTGGAAAAGGAGTCTTTGGTTACTTCTTAAGGAAGGCCTTATCTAACATTTATTATTCTGGAATAGATAGGAATCATGAGAGCTGGAGCCCAGTTTCTCTCAGCTTTGCTGAATTCACTTGGTCATCTTGGCCAAGTTGGCATGAAGTCTACATCAGCAGAAAGTGAGGATCTAATATCACAACTTGCCTCCTCCCACACTGGGCTCTCTTCTCCAACTACCTACAGCCTCAACCAATATGGCATTCAGCCAACACTTTTCAGGTCATGTGTGCTAGTCTTGTCAACTCAACCTTGACACCAACCCCTGGAGGACAGAAATCCTTTTTTTTTTTTTTTTTTTTTGAGACGGAGTCTTGCTCTGTGCCCCAGGCTGGAGTGCAGCGGTGCGATCTCGGCTCACTGCAAGCTCCGCCCCCCCGGGTTCACGCCATTCTCCTACCTCAGCCTCCTGAGTAGCTGGGACTACAGGCGCCCGCCACCTCACCTGGCTAATTTTCTTGTATTTTTAGTAGAGACGGGGTTTCACCGTGTTAGCCAGGATGGTCTCGATCTCCTGACCTCGTGATCCGCCCATCTCGGCCTCCCAAAGTGCTGGGATTACAGGCTTGAGCCACCGCGCCCGGCCGACAGAAATCCTTTTGCTCCCAAACAGTGTCTAGCTGATCTGTAGAATCATAGTTATTTACTTTCAATATGCGTTAATTATCTTTAAAACTGTATTTGCCAGGTTAGCTTTATTTTGTTTAGAGCAAACCTTAAAATAAAAGTCCTACCACCTCTATAGCTGTATCAGAACTTCTTGTAAGTGTATCATTAGTCTGGGCGTGGTGGCTCACACCTGTAATCCCAGCACTTTGGGAGACTGAGGCAGGTGGGTCACCTGAGGTCAGGAATTCGAGACTAGCCTGGCCAACATGGCGGAACCCCATCTCTACTAAAAATATAAAAATTAGCTAGGCGTGGTGGTACATGCCTATAATCCCAGCTATTTTGGAGGCTGAGGCAGGAGAATCACATGAAACCAGGAAGCAGAGGTTGCAGTGAGCCAAGACGATGCCACTGCATTCTAGTCTGGGCAACAGAGTTAGACTCTCTCTCAAAAAATAATAAAAGAAGTTTAGATATATCCACAGAAATGGCAGAAACTTCATACCAAGGTTTGTTCTAAACTTTGTTTCTACCTGGAATAAAGAATAATCTGCCAGGTGTAGTGGGGCATGCCTGTAATCCCAGCTATTAGGGAAGCTGAGGTGGGAGGATTGCTTGAGGCTAGGAGTCTGAGACCAGCCTGAGCAACATAGCAAGACCCCATTTCTAGGGGGAAAAAGAATAATCTCACACATATTTCAAATGTGTGTAGATTTATGTTGTGTGATTAAAATATAAGTTTATATTAAGGAGTTATCTATGCTATTCTTGGCATTTTGTACTTTCTCTTCCTGGATACTTAAAGTGCAAATACTACCATGAGGAAGGAAGGAGTCTTCTCAAATGAAAAAATGATCCTCATATTTACAAAACCCTGGCCAGGTGCAGTGGCTCATCCTCTAATATCAGCACCTTGGGAAGCTGAGGTGGAAAGTTTGCTTGAGCTCAGGAGTTTGGGACCAGCCTGGCCAACATAAGACCCCATCTGTACAAAAAATGTCAAACATTTAAAAAACTAGCCAGGCATGGTGGTGCAAGCCTGTGGTCCCAGCTACTTGGGAGGCTAAAGTGGAAGGACTGCTTGAGCTCAGGAGGTTGAAGCTGCAGTGAGCTGTGATTATGCCACAGCACTTCAGCATGGGCAGCAGAGTGAAACTCCATTTTTTAAAAAACAACAAAAAAATCAGAGAGAGATGGCAGAGCAATATGGGTGAATAGAAGGCTCCACTGATTGTCTCCAGAGAGGAACACCAAATTTAATAGCTATTTACACATAAAAAAGCATCTTCCTTCAGGCAAGGCAGTCATGAAAAAGATAATATAAAATAAAGCACCTTCCTAAGAATGAAAAATCAGGTGAGCACTCACACTGCCTGGTTTTAACTTCATATTGCTGACAGAGGCACTGAAGAAGGTAAGAAAGACCGTCTTGAATTGACACCCCATCCCTATCCTCTGGCAATGGCCGCAGGTGCAGAGAGAGAATCTGTGCGCTTGGGAGAGGGACAGTGCAGCAATTGGGAGATGCATTGAACTCAAAGCTACCCTGTCACAACAGAAAGCAAAACTAGGCTGAACTCAAATGATGCCTGCCCATGGAGGGAGCACTAAGATTAGCCCTAGCCAGAGGGGAATGGCCCATCCCAACAGCCAGAACTTGAATTCCAGCAAGTCTCATCATTATGGCCTAAAATGCTCTGGGGCCCTAAATAAACTTGAAAGGCAGTTTAGGCTATAAGGACTGCAACTCCTAGGCAAGTCTTAGTGCTGAGCTGGGCATGTAGCCAGTGGACATGGGGGACATGTGACCTACTGAGACACCAGCCAGGGCAACTACAGGAGTGCTTGCACTACCCGTTCCACAACACCAGGCAGCACAGCCCTCAGCCTGCAAAGGAGAAGCCTTACTTCTGCTTGAGGAGAGGAGAGGAAAGAGTAAAGAGGAATTTGTCTTGCAACTTGGATACCAACTCAGCCACAGTAGGACAGGGCACCAGTCAGGGTCATTAGACCCCTGTTCCAGGTCCTAGTTCCTAGACAATATTTCTAGACATACCTTGGGCCAGAAGGGAATCCACTGCCTTGAAAGGAAGGACTCATCCTGGGAGGACTCATCACCTGCTGATTAAAGAGACCTTGGGCCCTGAATAATCAGCAGCAGCACCCAGGCAATACTTGCCATGGGCCTTGAGTAAGACTCAGAGATATGCTGGCTTTAGACGTGACCCAGCACAGTCCCAGCTATGGTGGTTATGGTGAGAGACTCTTTTTGCTTGAAAAAAGCTGAGGGAAAAGTAAAGAGGACTTGATCTTGCACCTTAGGTACCAGCTCAGCAACAGTGGGGTAGGGTAACAAGTGGGCTCTTGGGGCCCCTAATTAGAGGTCTTGGCTCTTGGATGGAATTTCTGGACCTTCCCTGGGCCAGAAGGTAGACCATTTCCCCAAAGAGTGAGAGTCCCAGACCTGGCAGCATTCAGCATAGGCTGACTGAGGAGCCCTTGTGCCTTGGTGAACATCGGTGGTAGCCCGGCAGCACTCCCCTTGGGCCTGTGGAGGTGATGGCCATGGGTGAGGTTCCTCTGCCTGTGGAAAGGTGAGGAAAGAGTAGAAATAACTGTGTCACATAATTTGTGTGCTAGCTCGGCTGTGGTAGAATAGAGCACCAGGTAGATTACTAAGATTTTTGACTCTAGTCCCTGGTTCATGAATGGCATCTCTGGAAAAGGATGGGGTCTAGGGGAACTTGCTGTCCTGAAGAGAAGGACACAAATCTGGCTGGCTTTACCACCAGCTGATTGTAGAGTCCTAGGGCCTTGAGCAAACATAGGCAGTAGCCAGGTACTGGTTACACCAGGCCTTGGGTGAGACTCAGTGCTGTGCCAGCTTCAGGTCTGTCCCAACACATTCCCAGTGGTGCTTGCCACAGCGGGGCTTGTGTCACCCCACCCCCAGCTCCAGACAGCTCATCACAGACAGACAGACTCCATTTGCTTGGAAGAAAGTAAGGGAAGAAACAAGAATCTGCCTGCTAATCCAGAGAATTATTCCAAATATTATCCAAGATTACCAAGGCAGTACCTCTATGAGTCTGGAAGAACCATACTGTTACTGGGCTTGGGGTGCCCCCTAATGTAGATATGTCTTAGATCTCAACACCCAAGTCCTTTTAAATGCCTGGAAAGAGTGAGGAGACCACCATATACCTCAATATCTCCTCAATGCCCAAATACCAACAAATATCCACAAGCATCAAGACCTTCCAGGAAAACATGATCTCACCAAATGAACTAAATAAGGTAACAGGGAACAATCCTGGAGAAGCAGGGATATATGACCTTTCAGACAGATAATTCAAAATAGTTGTTTGGGGAAATGCAAAGTAATTCAAGGTAACACAGAACAGGAATTCAGAATTCTGTCAGATAAGTTTAACAAACAGGTTGAAATACACAGAATCTAACAGAAATTCTGGAGTTGGAAAATGGAATTGACATAGTGAAGAATGCATCAGTCTTTCACCACCAGAATAAATCAAAACAGAAGAAAGCATTAGTGAGCTTGAAGACAGGCTACTTGAAAATATACAGAGGAGACAAAAAAATTAAAAAAAAAGCATGCCTAGAAGATCTAGAAATTAGCCTCAAATGGGCAAATCTAAGAGTTATTGGCCTTAAAAAGGAGCTAGAGAAAGAGATAGGGATAGAAAGTTTATCCAAAGGAATAACACAGAACTTCCAAAACCCACAGAAAGTTATCGATAACCAAATATAAGATTATATAACACCAGTCAGATTTAACCCAAAGAAGAACATCTCAAAGCGTTTAATAATCAAACTCCCAAAGATCAAAAATAAAGGAAAGATTCAAAAAGCAGCAAGAGAAAAGCAACAAGTAAATACAATACAGCGCCAATAAGTCTGGCAGCAGACTTTTCAGTGGAAACTGTACAGGCCAGGAGAGAGTGGCATGACATATTTGAAGTGCTTATGTAAAAAAACTCTTACCCTAGAGTAGTATATCTGGCAAAAATGTCCTTCAACTATGAAAGAGAAATACTTTTCCAGACAAACAAAAGCTGAGGGATTTCATCAACATCAGACCTGTACTACAAGAAATGCTAAACAAAGTACTTCGATCAGAAAAAAAAGGAACAGTAATGAGCAAGAAGAAATCATCTGATGGTACAAAACTTACTGGTAATATTATAGTAACTACACAGAAAAACACAGAATATTATAACACTGTAAGTGTAGACTTAACTACTCCAATCTTAAGTAGAAATACTAAAAAGATGAACCAATAAAAAAAAACTATAACAAGCTTTCAAGACATAGACAGTACAGTGAGATATAAACAGAAACAACAAAAAGTTTAACAGTTGGCAGATGAAATTAAGGAGTAGACTATCAATCTTTATTATTCTCTTTGCTTGTTTGTTTAAACAAGCAGTGTCGTTATCAGCTCAAAATCGTGGGTTGTAAGATAGTATCTGCAAGCTTCACAGTAACCTCAAATCAAAAACATGCAACAGACGCATAAAAAATAAAAAGCAACAAATTAAATCATACCACCAGTGAAAATTATCTTAAATGAAAGGAAGACAGGAAGGAAGGAAAGGAAGAAAGCAACAAGAAAACAAATGACAAAATGGTGGGAGTTAGTCCTTACTCATCAATAATAACGCTGAATATAAATGAACTAAACCCTCTAATAAAAAGACATAGAGTGGCAGAATGGATGAAAACACACGATTTCATGATCTGTTGCTTTACAAGAAACACACTTCACTTATAAAGACACACATAGACTGAAAAGAAAGGGATGGAAAAAGATATTCCATGCCAATGGAAACCAAAAAAGAGTAGACAAAATAGATTTCAAGACAAAAACTCTAAGAAGAGACAAAGAAGGTCATTATATAATGATAAAGGGGTCAAATCAGCAAGAGTATATAACAATTGAAATATATATGCACCAACATTAGAGCACCCAGATATATAAAGCAAATATTATTAGAACTAAAGAGATAGAATCCAATACAGTAACAGCTGGAGACTTCAACACCCCACTTTCATCATTGAAAGGGACAGGCTATTATCAGTGATGAATATTGATGCAAAAATCCTCATCAAAATACTAACAAAACTGAATATAAAAACAAATTTAAAATATCATTCATCATGACCAAGTGAGATTTATCCCAAGGATGCAAGAATGGTTCAACATATGCAAATCAATTAATGTGATAAATCATATCATCAGAATGAAGGGCAAAAACCATGTGATCATTTCAATTGATGCTGAAAGAGCATTTGATAAAATTTAACATTCCTTCATGATAAATCCCCCCAAAAAGTGGGTATAGAAGAAACATATCTCAACTAATAAAAGCCATATATGACAGACCCAGAGCTAGAATCATACTGAATGGGAAAAATACTGAAAGCTTTTCCTCTAAGATCTGAAACATGACAAGAATGTCCAATTTCACCACTGTTATTCAACAAAGTACTGGAAGTCCTAGCTGGAACAATCAGATGAGAGAAAGAAAGAAAAGGCATCTGAATTGGAAAGGAAGGAGTTAAAGTATCCTTGTTTGCAGATGATAAGATCTTACATTTGGAAAAGCTAAAAAGTCCAGCAAAAAACTCTTAGAACTGATAAACAAATTCAGTAATGTTGCAGGATACAAAATCAACATATAATAATCATTAGCATTATATGCCAACAGCAAGAAAATCTAAAAATGAAATTTTAAAAGTATTCTCATTCACAATAGCTACAGATACAGTAAAATACCTAGGAATTAGCCAAAGAAATGAAAACCATACAGACTGATGCAAGAAATTGAAAAGGATACAAAAAAGGGAAAGATATTCCATGTTCATGGATTCAAAGAATCAGTATTGTTAAAATGTCCATACTACCCAAAGTAATCTACAGATTCAATGCAATCCCTATCAAAATACCAAGACATTCTTCATAGAAATAGGAAAAAAATGAATTTTATATAGATTATATATATTCATTTATATAGACCCACAACAAAGATTATATAGATTCATTTATATAGACCCACAAAAGATCCAGAACAGCCAAAGCTATCCTAAGCAAAAAGAACAAAACTGGAGGAATCACACTGACTTCAAATTATACTACAGAGTGATAGTAACCAAAACATCATGGTACTGTCATAAAAACAGTAAAACAGACACATAAACTAGTGGGACAGAGTAGAGAACCCAGAAACAAATCCATACATCTATGGTGCACTCATTTTTGACAAAGGTGCCAAGAAGATACAGAGGGTAAAGGACAGTCTGTTCAGTAAATGGTGCTCGGAAAACTGGATATCTGTATGCCGAAGAATGAAACTAGACTCCGTCTCTTACCGTATACAAAAATCAAATCAAAATGGATTAAAGACTTAAGCCTAAGACCTCAAACTATGAATCTATTAAAAGAAAACTTTGAGGAAACTCTCCAGGACATTGGACTGGGTAAAAATTTCTTGAATAATACCCCAGAAGCACAGGCAACCAAAGCAAAAATGGACAAATGGGTTCACATCAAATTTAAAAGCTTCTGTACAGCAAAGGAAACAATCCACAAAGCAAAGAGATGACTAACAGAATGGGAGAAAATATTTGTAAACTATCCATCTGACATGGAATAACCAGAATAACCAGGAACTCAAACAACTCCATAGGAAAAAAATCTAATAGCCCAAGTATAAAATGGGCAAAAGATCTGAATAGACATTTCTCAAAAGAAGACATACAAATGGCAATAGGTATATGAAAGGTGCTCAACATCACTGATCATCAGATAAATGCAAATCAAAACTACAATGAGATATCATCTCACCCCAGTTAAACTGACTTTTATCTAAAAGACAGGCAATAACAAATGCTGGTGAGGATGTGCAGAAAAGAAAGCCCTCATACACTGTTGGTGGGAACATAAATTAGTACATTCACTATGGAGAACAGGTTGGAGGTTCCTGGAAAAACTAAAAATAGAGATATCATATGATCCAGCAATCCCACTCCAAAGTAAAAATCTAAAATAAAAGAAATCCGTATATTGAAAAGATATCTGCATTGCTACGTTTGTCGCAGCTGTATTCACATTAGCCAAGATTTGGAAGCAACCCAAGTATTCATCAACAGACAAATGGATAAAGAAAATGTGGTACATATACACAGTGGAATGGTACACTAAAAAATACAAAAAACTAGCCGGGCGACGTGGCCAGCGCCTGTAGTCCCAGCTACTCGGGAGGCTGAGGCAGAAGAATGGCGTAAACCCGGCAGGCGGAGCTTGCAGTGAGCTGAGATCCAGCCACTGCACTCCAGCCTGGGTGACAGAGCCAGACTCCGTCTCAAAAAAAAA
>NW_012104043.1:626417-633007 GCF_000951045.1 Mandrillus leucophaeus
GTAATCCCAGCACTTTGGGAAGCTGAGGCTGGCGGATCACGAGGTCAGGAGATTGAGACCATCCTGGCTAACATGGTGAAACCCCATTTCTACTAAAATACCCGTATGGTGGCAGGCGCCTGTAGTCCCAGCTACTTGGGAGGCTGAGGCAGGAGGAATGGCGTGAACCTGGGAGGCGGAGCTTGCAGTGAGCTGAGCTCGTGCCACTGCACTGCAGCCTGGGTGACAGAGCGAGACTCTCTCTCAAAAAAGAAAAAAAAGAATGAGATTCTATGGTTTGCAACAATATAGATGGAACTGAAGGTAATTATGTTCAGTGAAACAAGCCAAGCACAGAGACACAAACGTAACATGTTCTTATTTGTGGGAGCTAAAAATTAAAACAATTGAACTCACAGAGATAGAGAGTGGAAGAATGGTTACCAGAGGCTGGGAAAGGTATTGGGGAGGTGGCGGGGAGTGGGATGGTTCATGGGTACAAAAAATAATTAGACAAAACAACTAAGACCTAGTATTTGCTAGCTCAACAATGTGACTGTAGTAAAAAGTAATTTTATTTTCCAATTAAAAATAACAAAAACGCATTAGTCACACGTGGTGGCACATACCTGTAATCTCAGCTACTTGGGAGGCTGAGGCAGGAGGATTGCTTGAACCCTGGAGGTGGAGGTTGCAGTGAGCTGAGATCATACTGCTGCACTCCAGCCCGGGCATTAGAGTGAGACCTCATCTCAAAATAAATAAATAAATAAATAAAACGAAAAAAGTATAATTGGATTGTTTATAATACAAAGGATAAATGCTTGAGGTGGTGGATACCCCATCTACCCTGATGAGATTATTACACATTGTATACCTGTATGAAAATACCTCATGTACCCCATAAATATATATATCTACTATGTACCTACAAGAAATAAAAATTTTAAATTAAAAAGAAAAGCAAAAAAAATCCCTGACGGAGTTATTGCTTAATGGTTACAGAGTATCTGTTTGGGGTGAGAAAAAAGTCTTGGAAATAGTGACGGTGACACAACATGGTGAATGTAATTAATGCTACTGACTTGAACTCTTAAAATGTTTCAAATGCCTAATGTTATGTTATACATATTTTACTATATTAAAATAAATTTATAAAAGTAGATACATGGAATTTCTTAAGAACTTCAAGATTTTTTAAACGTTCATTTCATTTCAATCAATATTTACAAAATGCCTAATTTTGTCCTAGGTACTGCACAACACAATGAATAATCAGGATAGTGACTTAAATATAAACAAAACTTAACAGCAAGGCAAATTCAGTAATCGGGATTCTGTGAATCTCATGAAATGTATCATGACAACTCTGTAAGGAAGGTGCTATTGTTATCACTATTTTATATTTGGGGGAGGCTTGGATTAAGAAGTTTTTCAAGGCCAGTAAACAGTGGCATTAGAAGCACTTAGTAAATGTCATATTTTTTCTTTTGACATCTATCATGTTTTCAGAATATGAAATGCCTATTTAACTCCAGCCTGGGTGACAAAGTGAGATCCTATCTCAGAAAAAAAAAAAAAAAAAGCCAAGTTTGGTGGCTCATGCTTGTGATCCTAGCACTTTGGGAGGCTGAGGTGGGAGGACTGCTGGAGGCCAGGAGTTCGAGACCACCCTGGCCAATATAACAAGACCCTGTCTCTATTTAAAATACACACACACACACACACACACACACACACACACACACACAGAGACAGAGAGAGAGAGAGAGAGAGAGAGAAATGCCTATTTAGTACAGTCTTGACTTCCTATTTTACTTTTGGTTTAGGAAAGAATAACATGAAAAGTATAGCATGCTCCAAGTATACAGCTGCTCGGTCCTCTTTAGATCTCTGGTGGGCCTTTGCACTGAAATCTAACTCTGTCTTTGTTTTGGTTTAATTCACTTCCTTTTCAAATCTATGTCCTAGTCCTGCTTGGTTTTTTTTTGTGTGTGTGTGCTAGAAGGCAGGGCCTGTGAGAGGAGACCCTCAGTGACATTAGGGTTAACCAAGCACAGGAAGTTTACGCACAGAGCAAAGCCATTCGCTAGAATTGGTTTTGAGCCTTCCGTTTCGAAAATAAAGTTGCTGTTTGTGTTGGAGATGCTGTCATCAGAATTCCGCGGCACAAAGAGAAAGATATAAAAATATCTCTCTGACATGAACTTTCCCTTTTCTATCCCCTTGCTAGGAATGCCAGAAGAGAATCCCACGCTGACTGGAACCATTAGGTCTTTTGTTTGAATCCCAGTGATCAAGAAAGAAATGTGGTTAATAGTCAGCCAGTAGTAGAGAAAAAAGGAACCCAAGGAGATAGAAGAGCTGTTAATTTCACTCTGGACATTTCCTCGAGGCAGTTTACTGGGAAAACCTCGATGCTCCCTGGTAGCTGCAGGATCTACTTTGGGGGCTGCCAAGTTTCCTCTCTCATTCTTTCTCCTGCCCCAAGAGCAGGCAGGAAGGCAAGTTCCTGGACTAATACTCGTCTGTTTAGTAGGCGTGGGTCTTGGTTGAAGTCTCTCTAGGAAAACTCGCAAGTGTAGAAATCTTCTCCGTATTACCACTGTCTCTGCACTGAGATCTGCTGCTTTGCTTCCAACGTTTCACACATCATAATTGAGGTGAGTTGTTTTTGTTTTTTTCAATCTTCATACTTCTTAGAAAATCTTCATTCTTTTTTGATATGTGCTTTAACAAATGTGTCACTTAAATCAGTACTTCTCATACATGAACGTGCATATGTATCACCTGGAGATCTTGCTGAAACGCAGGCTCTGTAGAACTCAGGGGGCCTGGGGTGGGCCTCTGATTCTGCACATCTCAGCTGACCTCTATGGACCACACTTTGAGTAAAAAGGGCTGAAACTCTGTAGGTTTCTTGCTTTTTTGGAAGGGGTTGGTCATTGTAGGCAGGATAAGGGTGTTTATGTTGAGCACCTGAGAAGACAATCAGACAACATCCCTTTCCTGGTTGTACCTACTTTGATGGCTATCTCTGTGCTTTGGGGTTTCTGTTAAGCAGATCCTAGGTGTGGTAAGCCAGATTGCCCTAAGTGAGAGAGGGTGTTGGGCTTCTCCTTAGATTATATAGGCCACTTGGAGCAGAGCCAGAAATCCTTTTGTGATTTTTGTAATTTTAGTATTAACTGACTATATCATGCCTCATCTGGTGTGGCTTGTGGTCACTCTGAACATTTCAGCTTCAATTGAAAATAAGGCCGGGTGTGGTGACAGTGCGAGACTCCATCTCAAAATATATATATATGGCCAGGTGCGGTATAATCATGCCTGTAATCCCAGCATTTTGGGAGACCGAGGCAGGTGGATCATCTGAGGTCAGGAGCTCGAGACAAGCCTGGCCAACATGGTGAAACTTTGGCTCTACTAAAAATACAACAATTAGCTAGGAGTGGTGGCACACATCTGTAATCCCAGCTACTTGGAAGGCTGAGGCAGGAAAATCACTTGAACCCAGGAGGCAGAGTTTGCAGTGAGCCAAGATCGCACCATTGTACTCCAGCCTGGGTGACAAGAGTGAAACTAATAATAATAATAATAATAATAATAATAATAATGATGCATGCTAGAAAAAATAGCTGATTTATTTCTCCTACCATTTGGAATCGAAGATTATAAGGCATATGAATCTATTACATTGTTGAAAATCAGTTTGCACAGGGAATAGGAATGTATTTTATCCTCCTGTAACAGGCCTGGTAGTGTTCTTTAAATTCAGTGTGTTCCCTGCCCTAAACAATATACAGTTATCTGAAAGTTGCCTTTAACCCAAAAGAAACAAGCCAAGAGGAAAAAAGAGAATGGAGAGGAAATATATCTATTGTGTACCCAGTTGAGGGGAGAAAAAAGCAATGAAAAAAAGTGGGGAGAAAAGGAGAAAGGTGGCCAGGAGGTGACAGGAGACACAGCTTCACAAAATGAATAAAAGAAAACCTAGCCTGGAAATAACATCTTTCCTACACATTCATGGGAGTTCTCCTAGAGTAGTAGCTTGTATCTTTTTTAGTTGGAAAAGTGTGATGGAGACAGAGTAGGTAAGTTGTAAATTTTGTTGTTCTATTTTTGTATAGAAACGGGGTCTCACTATGTTGCCCAGGCTGGTCTCAAACTCCTGGGCTCATGCAATCCTCCTATCCCGGTGTCCTTAAGTGCTGGGATTACAGGTGTGAGTCACCATGTCCAGCCAATTTTGTTGTTCTAGTGAACATGTTGAAGCCGTTTGTCATAAATCAAGGAAGGGCTATACAAGCGACAGTCAGACGGGTGTGCAGGCCTGGTGAGGCCTGGTATGAATCCATGGAACTGTGTCTGGAGCTGGTTTCTTCCGGTGGGTTCTTGGTCTTGCTGACTTCAAGAATGAAAGCATGGACCTTCACGGCGAATGTTATGGCTCATAAAGGTAGTGTGGACCCAAAGAGCGAGCAGCAGCAAGATTTATTATGAAGAGTGAAAGAACAAAGCCTCCTCAGTGTGGAAGGAGACCGAACTGTTGCCCCTGCTGGTGCTGGTGGCCAGCTTTTATTCCCTTATTTGGCCCCACCCATGTCTTGCTGATTGGTCCATTTTACAGAGTGCTGATTGGTCCATTTTTACAGAATGCTGATTGGTGCATTTACAATCCTCTAGCTAGACACAGTGTGCTGATTGATGCGTTTACAATCCTCTAGCCAGAGAGAAAAGTTCTCCAAGTCCCCACTGGACCTAGGAAGTCCAGCTGGTTTCACCTCTCAGAACCACTGCCAGACAGACAGGAATCTCTTTTGTTTGAACTAAGTTTCAAATAACATTCCCTTCTATTATGGTCTATAATCAGAGGTGTTATGAAAAACCGTAACCCTTGTAGCATAAGCACTGACTGATCAGAATACAAGCTAGCTGTGATCAGCCCATCCAACAGCAGACGGTGGGTAGGCAGTAAGCATGTGTGGGGCTGAGTATCAGCCTAAGCTATCCCAGGTCTGAACTAGACTTTTTTGGGGTAGAAATTGTAAGGCTGCAGATGACTTTAGAGACATAGAGTCTGGTTTCCACCATCATCTGCCAACTCTCTGGACCCATTTTCTCGGATGAGGCCATTTCCCTCTCTTTTCAAGCCTGGAGTAATCCCTCAGTCCAGCTGTCTACTCCTGCAGCTGATACTATAGAAAATAAGAGTTCCCCTAGGGAACTACAAGACTGAAAATCCCGTCTGCTTCCTGAACAGGAGAAGGGCAAGTGCATATATCGTTTTGTGAAGTGTTACAGCAGAAAATGAAACCTGATTACCACATTATCCAACTGTACAAAGCACTGTCTCATACATTATCCCCCTTGACTTTTCACAACTTTCCTGGAGTATATGGGTCAAGGAGATTGTTATTTCAACCTCTGAATGGAGAAACGAAGGTCCCAGTGAAGCAATTTGCCAAAGACACACAGCTGGTCTGTGGGTGTGCTGGGATTCAAACTCAACGCTGGTTTGCTCTGAGATCAGGTGCATCCTGTGCTTTTCTGGCCTCGGCATCTTCTCAAGACCTCTGATGACCTCTTGTTCTGTACAAGGGTTTGTTACCTTTTATGTCATAATTTGAAATCTTTGCATTAAAAATAATCCTATTTCTACTTTTTTGGTCAAAATTACTCATGTGTTTGTCTTAAGCTTTGTCTCCATTAAGGTCTTTACTCCCCAGGAAAAAAAAATGTTTGAGACTAATGCTTCTCAAACTTTCTCAGGCTTAGATGTCACCTGGGGAGCTTGCTAAAACTCAAATCCTTGGGCTCCAACTTCAGAGATTCTGCTTCCTAGGGCAGGCCTCAGGCATGGGAACTGGCATTCTAATAAGCTCCCAGGTGATTTTAGTGCCACCACTCAGAGATCACACCTTCAAACAAAAGTCACAGCTTCAGTTAATATTTTAAAAGAGTACATTTATGGTTTAGTGAGGGGGGCTTAGTGTACTTTTATATACGTATATTATTTATTTATCTAATTTTTTTTGAGACAGAGTTTCGCTCTTGTTGGCCAGCTGGAGTACAATGGCATGATCCCAGCTCACTGCAGCTTCTGTCTCCTGGGTTCAGGCACTTCTCCTGCCTTAGCCTCCCAAGTGGCTGGAATTACAGGCGCTTGCCACCAGGCCTAGCTTATTTTTGTATTTTTAGTAGAGACAGGGTTTCACCATGTTGGCCAAGCTGGTCTCGAATGACTGACCTCAGGTGATCCACCCACCTTGGCCTCCTAAAGTGCTGGGATTACAGGAGTGATATTTATTTTTATTTTTAAATTTTTTTTAGACAGGGTATTGCTCTGTTGCCCAGGCTGGAGTACAGTCGCGTGAACATGGCTCACTACAGCCTCTACCTCAAGGCTTCCACATCAACCTCCTGAGTAACTGGGACCACAGGTATGCGCCACTACACACAGCGAATTTTTTAATTTTTTTGTGGAGGCTGGGTCTTGCTATGTTGCCCAAGATGGTCTCAAACTCCTGGGCTCAAATTCTTGATTCTCCCGCCTCAGTCTCCCAAAGTGCTGGGATTACAGGCTTGAGTCATGGCTTGTCTTTTGAAAT
>NW_012104043.1:633477-643428 GCF_000951045.1 Mandrillus leucophaeus
GAAACCCTGTCTCTACTAAAAATACAAAAAAATTAGCCAGGCGTGGTGGTGGGTGCCTGTAGTCCCAGCTACTCGGGAGGCTGAGGCAGGAGAATGGGGTGAATCCGGGAGGCGGAGCTTGCAGTGAGCCGAGATCACACCACTGTACTCCAGCCTGGGCGACAGAGTGAGACTCAATCTCAGGAAAAAAAAAAAAAAAGAAACACCAACAATAAGATTCACACAGATATCAAATGTTCTTCTTGGATGTAGGTGTTGCCCCAGGTTTAATCATGATCAAACATGTTCTTATGTGTGTAAATGTGAAGGATTAGTTGTCCTGGGCTGTCAGCTAGCCTGGTTATGTAGGACTTTCCACATCATTCTGACAGATTGTACTTGACCCTGACAGTGATGAAAAGCCATCAACGCAGCTTCAAGCTGGCAAGTGCAATCAGAATTGCATTTTAGAAATGTCTCTTGCTGTAGCATAGATGCTGTAGTATAGGTAGGAAGGTGAGGCTGGAGGCAGAAACCTGTTTGAACAGACTGTTTCAATAGTCCCATAGGGAAATAATAAGACTTAAACTAAGCGATATGGTTTGGCTGTGTCCCACCCAAATCTCATCTTGAATTGTAGCTCCCATAATCCCATGTGTGGTGGGAGGGACCCTGTGGGAGATAATTGAGTCATGGGGCCAGTGTCCCCATACTGTTCTCCTGGTAGTGAATAAGTCTCACAATGGTTTTATAAGGGGAACTTCAACGCTATTTTATGTTATTTTTCTTATTAATATAAGAAGACAGGAATGTCAGGCCTCTGAGCCCAAGCTAAGCGATCATATCCCCTGTGACCTGCACGTATACATCCAGATGGCCTGAAGTAACCGAAGGATCACAAAAGAAGTGAAAATAGCCTGTTCCTGCCTTAACTGATGACATTACCTCGTGAAATTCCTTCTCCTGGCTCAGAAGCTCCCCCACTGAGCACCTTGTGACCCCCTGCCCCTGCCCGCCAGAGAACAACCCCCTTTGACTAATTTTCCATTACCTACCCAAATCCTATAAAACAGCCCCACCCCTATCTCCCTTCGCTGACTCTCTTTTCAGACTCAGCCCGCCTGCACCCAGGTGAAATAAACAGCCTTGTTGCTCACACACAAAAAAGGGGATGAAACCCTTTTCACTTGGCTCTCATTTTCTCTCTTCCCTGTCACCATGTAAGATGTGCCTTTTGCCTTTCACCATGATTGTGAAAGGTATGTGTATTCCCCAGCCATGTGGAACTATGAGTTCGTTAAACCTCTTTTTCTTGACAAATTACCCAGTCTCGGGTATGTCTTTATCGGCAGTGTGAGAATGGACTAATACACTAAGGCAGTAGGGTAAAGCACTGAGCAGAGATCCCATCAGGAGCCTGTCATGACTCATAGGATACCATATTAAAATGCTTAGCTTATGCTTCCTGTCTACATTGAAGCCCTGTGAGAACTAAGATAGAGTCTACCTCCCACAGAGCCCCAGCCCCAGCTCTTAGTAGGTCCTTGATAGCTATTTGGGGAATAAATGAGTAAAGAATAGATGAAATCCTGCTGTGGTCTCCAAGGCTCTGTGATCTGGCCCCTGCCCCTTTCTCCAACCTCATCATGTTTCACTCTCCTCATTGTTCTTATCACATTGCCTTCCTCCAGGCCTTTGGAAATGCTAAACTGTGACTTCTATCTAGTGTAGGGGTTGGCAAACTACTGCCTGTGTAACGAATCCTTCCTGCTAACTTTTTATGAATAAGTTTTATTGGAACACAGCCATACCTACTTGTTTATGCATTGTCAACAACTGCTTTAGTGCTGCAACAGCAGAATAGAGGAGTTGTGACACAGCCCATACAATACAGCCTGTGAAGCCCAAAATATTCACTATCTGGCCCTTTACAAAAAAAAAAGTTTGCCAATCCCTGCTGTAGTCCTTTGAATTTGCTGTGACCTCTGATTTAAAACTCTACCCTCAATAAAGTACCCTCAACACAGTAATCAAAACAGTGTGGTCCTAACATAAAGACAGACATCCAGATCAGTGGAATAGAATAGAAAGCCCTGAAATAAACCCTCACACAGCCGGCTGTGGTGGCTCATGCCTGTAATCCCAGCACTTTGGGAGGCTGAGGTGGGCAGATCATGAGGTCAGGAGTTTGAGACCATCCTGGCTAACACGGTGAAACCCTGTCTCTACTAAAAATACAAAAAATTAGCTGGGTGTGGTGGTAGGCGCCTGTAGTCCCAGCTACTCAGGAGGCTGAGGCAGGAGAATGGTGTGAACTCAGGAGGTGGAGCTTGCAGTGAGCCAAGATTGCACCACTGCACTCCAGCCTGGGCAACAGAGCAAGACTCCATCTCAAAAAAAATAAAATAAAAATAACCCTCACACATATGGCCAAATGGTTTTTGACAAAGGTGCCAAGACCATTCAATGGGAAAAGAACAGTCTTTTCAATAAATGGTGCTGGGGAAACTGGATAGCCACATGCAAAATAATAACATTAGACCCTTACCTTACACCCCATACAAAAATTATCAAAGACACAAAGAGCTAAAACTGTAAAACTATTAGAAGATAACATAGGGGAATGCTTCATGACATTGGCTGTGGCAGTGATTTACTGGGTATAACACCAAAAGCACAGGCAACAAAATAAAAACTAGATAAACTGGATTTCATCAGAATTTTAAAAAAATAAAAAACTTTTATGCATCAAAGAAGGACACTTTTGGCCCAGTGTGGTGGTGCACACCTACAGTCCCAGCTATTCTAGAGGCTGAAGCAGGAGGATCGCTTGAGCCCGGGAAGTCGAGGTTGCAGTGAGTCATGATCATGCCACTGCATTCCAGCCTGGGCAACAGAGAGACACCCTGTTTCAAAAAAAACAAACAAAAAAGGAGGACAGTTTTTACTTTTCTTTTATCTTTTGCTTTTTGGTTTTTGTTTTTGTTTTTTTTGAGACAGGGTCTTACTCCCATTGCCCAGGCTGGAGTGCAGTGCCACCATCTCGGCTCATTGCAGCCTCAACTTCCCCAGCTCAGGTGCCCCTCCCACCTCAGCCTCCCTAGTAGCTGGGACTACAGGCACCTGCCACTATACCCAGATAATTTTTTGTATTTTTTAGTAGAGAAGGGGTTTTGCTATGTTACCCAGGCTGGGCTCAAGTGATCCACCTGCCTTGGCCTCCCAAAGTGCTAGGATTACAGGCGTGAGCCACTGTGCCCAGTCTGGACACTTTCAAGACAGTTAAAAGACAACCCACATAATGGGAGAAAATTATATATTTGATAATCAGTTCATATCCAGAATATATAAAGAACTCCTACAGCTTAACAAACAAAAAAAATGATTAAAAAGTAGGCAAATACCTTGAATAGACATTTCTTCAAAGAAAATTTATAAATGACTAGTAAGCACATGAAAAGATGCTCACCATCACTAGTCATTAGGGAAATGCAAGTCAACACCATGATGAGATACCACTTCACCCCGATAAGGATGGCCATTATTTGAAAAAAAATAATGGTGGTTCTGACCTCCTCATGTGAACATACCTCTTGCAAAAAATCTCCTTCATCCCTCTCCAGATGAGGAAAAGAGGAAATACAAGAAGACATGCCGGGTACAGAGCCCCAGTTCCTACTTCAGGGATGCAAAATGTCCAGGATGCTATAATTACCATGCTCATTAGCCATGCACACACAGTAATGGTGTGTGTTGGTTGCTTGTATTAGTCCGTTCTCACACTGCTATGAAGAAATACCTGAGACTGGGTAATTTATAAAAGAAAGAGGTTTAATTGACTCACAGTTCCACAGGGCTAGGGAGGCCTCAGTAAACTTACAATCATGGCAGAAGGGGAAGCAAACACATCGTTCTTCACATGGCAGCAGCAAGAAGTGCTGAGTGAGGGGGCAGAAAGGCCCTTATACAACCATTAGATCTCGTGAGAACTCACTCACTATCATGAGAACAGCATGAAGGTAACTGCCCTCATGATTCAATTACCTCCTACTGGGTCCTTCCCATGACATGTGGGGATTATGGGAACTACAATTCAAGATGAAATTTGGGTGAGGACACAGCCAAACCAAAAGATTCCTCCTCTGACCCCTCCCAAATCTCATGTCCTCACATTTCAAAACACAATCATGCCCTTCCAGCAGTCCCCCTCTTAACTCATTCCAGCATTAACCCAAAAGTCCAAGTCCTAAGTCTTATCTGAGAAAAGGCAAGTCCTTTCCACCTATGAGCCTGTAAAATCAAAAGCAAATTAGTTACTTCCTATATACAATGGGGGTAACAGCATTGGGCAAATACACCCATTCCAAATGGGACAAATTAGCCACCTTAACCTTCCAAAATGATCTCCTTTGACTTCATGTCTCACATCCAAGTCACCCTGATGGAAGAGGTAGGTTCCCATGGCCTTGAGCTCTTCCTCTGTTGCCTGTCAAGGTATAGCCCCGCTTCCAGCTGCTTTCATGACTGGTGTTGAGTGTCTGCAGCTTTTCCGGGTGCACAGGGCAAGCTGTTGTTGGATCTGCCATTCTGGGGTCTGGAGGATGATGGCCCAATTCTCATAGCTCCACTAGGCAGTGCCCCACTGGGGACTCTTGGGGCTCCAACCGCACATTTCCCTTCCACGCTACCTGTTTTAGTCCATTTTCACACTGCTGATTAAGACATACCTGACACTGGGCAATTTACAAAGGCAAGAGGTTCAATGGCAAACTCACAGTTCCACATGGTTGGGGAAGCCTCAATCATGGCAGAAGGCAAGGAGTAGCAAGTCACATCTTACGTGGTGGCAGGCAAAGAGAGAGCTTGTGCAGGGAAACTCCTATTTTTTTAAACCCTCAGATCTCATGAGACTCATTCACTATCACGAGGACAGTGGCCCATGATTCAATTACCTCCCACTAGGTCTCTCCCACAACATGTGAGAATTCAAGATGAGATTTGGGTGGGGACACAGCCAAACCATATCACTGCCCTAGCAGAGGTTCTCCATGAAGGCTCTGCCCCAGAAGCAGACTTCTGTCTGGACAGCCAGGCATTTCCATACATTCTCCGAAATGTAGGTAGAGGTTCCCAGACTTCAATTCTTGACTTCTGCACACCTGCAGGCCCAAAACCATATGGAAGCTGCCAAGGCGTGGGGCTTACACCCTCTGAGGCAATGGCCTGAGCTGTACGTTGGCCCCTTTTAGTCACAGATGGAGTGGCTGGGATGCAGGGCACCAAGTCCCAAGGCTGCACACAGCAAGAGGGCCCTGGACCCAGCCCAGGAAACCATATTTCTCTCCTAGGCCTCAGGGCCTGTGATGGGAGGCACTGCTGTGAAGGTCTCCAACATGTGCTAGAGACATTTTCTCCATTGTCTTGGTGATTAACATTCAGCTCCTTGTTACTTATGCAAATTTCTTCAGTGTGCTTGAATGTCTCCCCAGAAAATAGGGTTTCTTTTATATTGCATTGTCAGGCTGCAAATTTCCCAAACTTTTATGTTCTGCTTCCTCTTGAATGCTTTGCTGCTTAGAAATTTCTTCCACCAGATACCCTAAATCATCTCTCTCAAGTTCAAAGTTCCACAGATCTCTAGGGCGGGGGCAAAATGCCACCAGTCTTGTTGCATAGCAAGAGTGACCTTTACTCCAGTTCCCAACAAGTTCCTCATCTCCATCTAAGACTACTGAAGCCTGGACTTTATTGTCCATATCACTATCAGCATTTTGGTCAAAACCATTTAACACGTCTCTAGGAAGTTCCAGACTTTCCCACATCCTCCCGTCTTCTGAGCCCTCCAAGTCTCTAGGAAGTTCCAAACTTTCCCACGTTTTCCTGTCTTCTTCTGAGCCCTACAAACTGTTCCAGTCTGCCTGTTACCTAGTTCCAAAGTCATTTTCACATTTTTGGGTATCCTTATAGCAGCAACCCACTCTCTGTGGTACCAATTTACTGTATTAGTCCGTTTTCATGCTGCTATGAAAAAATACCCGAGACTGGGTAATTTATTTTTATTTTATTTATTTATTTATTTATTTATTTTGAGACACAATTTCACTCTGTTGCCTAGGCTGGAGTGCAGTGGTGTGATCTCAGCTCACTGCAACCTCTGCCTCCCAGGTTCAAGCGATTCTTGTGCCTCAGCCTCCCTAGTAGCTGGGATTACAGGTGTGCACCACCACACCTGGCTAATTTTTGTATTATTAGTAGAGATGGGGTTTCACCATGTTGGCCAATCTGGTCTTGAATGCCTGAGCTCAAGTGATCCACCCACCTCGGCCTCCCAAAGTGCTGGAATTACAGGCATGAGCCACTGGGCCGTCCAGAGTCTGGCCAATGTATAAAAGGAAGAGGTTTAATTGACTCACAGTTCTACAGGGCTGGAGAGGCCTCAGGAAACTTACAATCATGGCGGAAGGGGAAGCAAACATGTCCTTCTTCACATGGTGTCAGGAAGAAGTGCTGAGCAAAGTGGGATGGGAAAGCCCTTTATAAAACCATCAGATGTCATGAGAACTTACTATCACAAGAAAAGCATGAGGGTAATCGCCCCCATGATTCAATTGCCTCCCACCAGGTCCCTTCCATGACACATGGAGATTATGGGAACTACAATTCAAGATGAGATTTGGGTAGGGACGTAGCCAAACCATATCACTGCTCTACTGTTCTCTGTCAGCCTACAGGAGGAAAAGCAAGGCTGACAGAAGGATGCTCCTTCAGGAGGAGGCAGCACTAAAAGCACTTTGAATCAAGATCAATGGGAAACCACCCCAATAAACACATTTTAGATGTTTTAGAAAAAGAAAGAAATACACAAACAAATAGAAAATAACAATTGTTGGCAAGAATGTGAAGAAATTGGAACTCTTGTGCACTGTTGGTGCAATGTAAAATGGTGTAGCTACTGTGGAGAACAGTACGGTGGTTCCTCAAAAAACTAAACACAGAATTACCATACAATCCCACAGTTTCACTTCTAGGTATATACCCAAAAGAACTGAAAGCAGGGGCTCTGAAAGATGTTTATACACCCATATACATAACAACGTTATTCACAACAGCCAAAAGTAGAAGCGACCCTAATCTTCATCAACTGTTGAATGAATGAACAAAATGTGGTATACACAGAGAATAGAAGATTATGCAGCCTCAAAAGGGATGAAAATTCTGACTGCAACATGAATGAACCTTGAAAACATTATGCTAAGAGAAATAAGGACAAATGCTATATGATTCCACTCATATTAGGTACTGAGGATAGTTAAATTCATAGACACAGAAAGTAGAATGGTTGCCATTGGGGAGAGGGTGAAGAGTTGTTTAATGAGCAAGAAGTTTCAGTTTGGAAGATGAAAGAAGTTCTAGAGATGGATGGTAGTGATGGTTGCACAACAATGAATATACTTAGTGCCATAAAACAGTACACTTAAAAATGATTTGAGCCTTTAATTCCAGCACTTTGGGAGGCCGAGGCAGGCAGATCACCTGAGGTCGGAAGTTCAAGACCAGCCTGACCAACATGCAGAAACACCGTGTCTACTAAAAATACAAAATTAGCCAGGTGTGGTGGTGTGTGCCTGTAATCCTAGCTACTTGGGAGGCTGAGGCAGGAGAATCACTTGAACTGGGGAAGTGGAGGTTGTGGTGAGCCGAGATCACGCTATTGCACTCCAGCCGGGGCAACAAGAGTGAAACACTGTCTCAAAAAAAAAAAAAATGATTTGAATGCTACATTTTTATATTATGAATATTTTACCACAGTAGAATAAAGTAAAACAACTCTACCCTCAGGTATTTGCATGCCTCCTACTTATTCTTCAGTTTTCTGCTTAAATAGCATGTCCTCAGGGAAGCTCTCCTATTGCTCTATGTAATTTCCTTGTAGAACATATCACTATCTGAAATTACCTTTTTTATACATGCTATCATCTGTCTTCTCCATTAGAATATGAGCTTTTCCAGCATAAGATCTTTGCTTGATTCAAAACTGTACCCTAACACTTCGTTTTTGTCACATAGTAGATATTCAGTGAATACTTGTGGAACAGTGCACTGAAAAAGAAAGGGTTCCACCTGGAGGTTGTATTAGTAAATGTACTCTGTGGCAATTTTAAATGTACAATACTCAAAAGTCAAAATCAAACTGAACATTTAAATTCAAAACAGTATTAGCCGTGATAGTGGAGAAGGCATGAAGAAAAGTGTACACGCACATCTGTGTAAAATATTTCCTGTCATGCACTTTTCACATCACGTCCCTGCTCAGGTTCCCAATTCCCAGGACCTCAGCAATTCCCTTATTTCCTTTCCATGTATCACCCGTTCACTTACCTACAGTCAATGGCTGCTTTGGTGCTACAATGCCAATGTGGAGTGATTGCAAAAAGAATGCATGGCCCACAAGCCTAAAATATTCACTATCTGGCCTTTTACAGAAAAAGTTTACCAACCAACCCATGACATAGGTAAAGATAACAGACTAGAGATATTGTCTATTCTTCTCTAAGAACTTTCATGATAGTCATTCAAGTCAATCAAGATATGTTTATTGGGATTGGAGACTATTATTCTAAGTAACTCAGGAATTATATGTTCCATTATATGTTCGTACGTTCTCACTCATAATTAGGGGCGAAGCTATGAGGTTGCAAAGGCATAAGGATGACACAGTGGACTTTGGGGACTCGGGGGAAAGGGTGGGAAGAGGGTAAGGGATAAAAGACTACAAATTGGGTTCAGTGTGTACTGCTCAGGTGATGGGTACACCAAAACTTCACAAATCACCACTAAAGAACTTACTTATGTAACCAAATACTACCTGTTCCCCAAATCTTAGGGAAATAGAAAATTAATTTAAAAACAAGAGAAATGTTTATTGAGTTCCTACTATGTTTTCAGCATTGTGTTAGTCACTGGAGATAGAACAGTGAATGAAATAGAAATCCCTGCTGTTACAAAGCTCACTTTCTAGAGGGAGGAGGACAAATAATAAACAATAAATAAATAAATAATGTATGTTAGACGGTGAGAGGATTACAGAGAGATGCATAGTAAGGAGTAATCAGGAAGGCAAAGAAAGGTTTTGCCATTTTAAACACAGTAGTTGGAGTAGGCCTTGTTAAGAGGTTGACATTTGAGCAAATATTTGAAGAAAGACTGAGAGGGAATGAAGAGACCATCTGGGAGGAAAGTATTTCAGGTAGAGGGAACGGAGGCAGGAACATGTCTAGCGTTCTAGAGAAACACCTGGGAAACCAGTGTGGATAGCAGAAACATTCTACCTGGGTTCTCACACTCATGTGTTCCTTTTTTTTTTTTTTTTTTTTAAGGATTTTAAAAATATATCTATTTTGAAAATATTTTGAAAGTAATTAAGATCACTGATTGGGAAGGAAAGAAATCAACACAATGAAATTTAGGAAGAGAAATGCAAGAGCAGCTGCTGAATCCCGCCCCTCCCACTCCGAGGGCACAGCCCAAAGATGAAGCTTATTTTAGGATCACAAGTGCATGCTCTGGTCCATGGAGGATCACTTTAATTATCAGTCTTTTGGCTGAAGGGTCCTGTCCGAAGTCAGGATCAGAAATAGCTCAGCTCGTCGTGCTTGGCTTTGTTGGTCTGGTAGTTAGACAAGGTCAAGGGCTTGTTTTCGTGAGGGAGAGATTTGAACACTCGCAGGTGTACGAAGTCCTCGTCGCCAACATGCACCTTGATGAAGTAGTTTGTTCCCACCACCACTTGGCTCTTGAACGACACGGCCTTAAATTCAGGGAACTTCTTGTTTTCTTTCTCTTCAAGCTGGGACCTCACCTGGTCGGCGATGTACTGGGTCTTGGCACGGCGGAGGGCGCCCGGCACATCATCTTGGCGGCGACGGAGGGAACCTGGCGAGGGGACTCAGCCTTTTTTTAACTTTTAGAAAC
>NW_012104043.1:644618-646127 GCF_000951045.1 Mandrillus leucophaeus
CATGTAGCTATTCCTGAGAAGATAAAGGGCTGTTCCTTTTATGTTGGGAAGAGTTCACACAATCAGCTAATACTAGGTGGCCATCTGGTCACCCCGGACAATAGTGCCTTATCAGTGGCTTAGTGTTGACTTCACCTTTTGGTCAATGGGACATTCAGCAGTAGGTATAGTCAGAGCAGCCTTGGTGAGGGAAAACCATGTTATTAGCTCACACATAACTTCCTTCCATGCTGGCACAGTTTGTACACGGAGCCACTGAACAAGCACTGGGATACCTGGAGAAAGACGCTTACTGACATTCACAAAATAGGTCATCTTGATCATCTGATTTTTGAGAACCTCCACCATCGTGATACAATCTACTGGATATATATGCGGCACACAAATATTCCCGCCCTCTGTGTCCATTCCAAAAGGTCCATGCATAGTCCACCTAATCACCAGTTTTTCAATTAGTTTTTTTCAAGTCTCCAGCCAGCCAGCCAATCCACTAGCCATGGCTCATAAGTCATCAGAGATCTTTGTGCCTTAAGCCATGAAGTAAACAACCAGATATATCACTCAAGGTTCTGTCCACAGGCAGGATTTCCCTTCAGCACAGTCTTTAACAGTCACGCCTAAGTGGGTTTAACAGTCATGCCGAAGTATAGTCGTCCCCTTCTTGTCAGTGTCAGCATCATTTTCAGATCCATAATGCACAAGCTAGCGCCCATAACAAAGAAATACCCTGCCCAAAATGTCAGTGGGGCCAAGGTTGAGAGAAACACTGGCTTGAAGGAAGATTCATGGTATTCTTCGGTGGATGGAGGAGCTTTCAGTCTCTGAACTGACACAGGTCTGGGAATTAGGTACAATGCACGGTGTGGCAACTCAAGTTAGGGTTCTGCCTAACGGACCTAGATTTTTTCTGCCTAGATGTCAAGCAGCATCTTAGGAAGCAGTGAATTAATGATTTTTCAGGACCCCATCATCCATTAGCCCTTGCCAGAGGGCTCAGCAGATCAAAGCAGTTTGATTACTGTTCCATCTCTGTGGTTTACTGTGGTAGTGGCACCATGTTGTCCCAAACAGTGAAGCTACTACCTCGCCTTTGACGTGCCAGGACCCCATTATTCCCACTGAAATGAAAGCACACATTTTCACTGCAGCCTCGTCCAGCAACACCTCTGACCTATAGTGCTCCTTGAGGATGCTAGTCTCTGGCTCACTAGTGCATTTCCTCATGTCTTAGTGAAAGGAGAGTTTTTTTAATCTTCCCAGAAGAGTCAAGTTAGTAAATGGCTGAGAAGATTGATCATAATGGACCCAGTTCTATTTCCCTGAATTTTCTAACCCATTGTCTGTAATATGTTAGGGAATTTTTGGCATTTCAATCTCATTAACTCCAGACTATCATTGAGTCCAGGCTTTCATTGGCTAACCTTTTCAGACTGTTAGAACCATCCTCGGTACTCCAGCCAACATTCTATATTCTAAATCCTGGGGGAGTACACCCAGGTCAATTAATTT
>NW_012104043.1:650777-651854 GCF_000951045.1 Mandrillus leucophaeus
GGTCTTGGCACGGCGGAGGGCGCCCGGCACATCATCTTGGCGGCGACGGAGGGAACCTGGCGAGGGGACTCAGCCTTTTTTTAACTTTTAGAAACTCTGTCACTCAGTCTGGAGTGCAGTGGTGTGATCATAGCTCACTGCAGCCTCAAACACCTGGACTCACGCAAGCCTTCCACCTCAATCTCCTAAGTAGTAGGGACTACCGGAAGGTGCTACTGTGCACTGCTAATATTGTATTTTTAGAGTCTGAGTCTATGCTGCCCAAGGTGGTCTTGAACTCCTGGCTTCAAGAGACCCTGCTGCCTCAGCTTCCCAGAGTGCTAGGATTACAGGCATGAGCCACCATGCTTAGTCCCATGCATACACGCATTCTTTTTTTTTTTTTAAGGCAGGGTCTCACTCTGTTGCCCAGGCTGGAGTACTGTGGTGTGATCTTGGCTCACTGCAACCTCCACCTACCGGGTTCAAGCAATTCTCCCACCTCAGCCTCCCGAGTAGCTGGGACTATAGGCATGCACCACCACACCCGGCTAATTTTTGTAATTTTAGTAGAGACAGGGTTTCACCATGTTAGCCAGGCTTGTCTTGAACTCCTGACCTCAAGTGATCTGCCCGCCTTGGCCTCACAAAGTGCTGAGATTACAGCCATGAGCCACCATGCCTGGCCTCCATGCAATCTTGTTATGTGCAAATATTGACTGCTGGTTTAAGGTATCTTCCCCTTTCTGTAGGACAACATCCCAACTTTGCAGGGTATCCCCGCTCACATTACAATTGAGCCTTAGACCAATTCACTGTTCTATCAAGCCAGCTGCTCTGTAAGATCTAGGTATATACTGAATTTTGAGAATATGAGACCTCTTTTACCATAATATATGTCCTTGATCACAGACAATATTATATGCAATATTAAAGCAACAGATAAGGCATTCTGTAGCTTCATAATAGTGGTATTAGTAGAAGCTCTGCAGGCAGGGAATAAAATGTAAAATTAAAAAAAATTTTTTTTTTTTGAGACGGAGTCTTGCACTGTCACCCAGGCTAGAGTGCAGTGGCATGATCTTGGCTCACTGCAAC
>NW_012104043.1:656048-691355 GCF_000951045.1 Mandrillus leucophaeus
CATGGTGGTGTGCACCTGTAGTCCCAGCTACTCAGGAGGCTGAGGTGAGAGGACCACTTGTGCCCAGGAGTTCAAGGCTTCAGTGAGCTATGATCGAAACACTGCACTCTGACCTGGGCGACAGAATGAGACTCTATTCTCCCCCCCAAAAAATTAATAAAGGATGCTAGGTTGGGTGGCTCATGCCTGTAATCCCAGCACATTGAGAGGCTGAGGCAGGTGGATCACAAGGTCAGGAGATCAAGACCATCCTTGCCAACATGGTGAAACCCCGTTCCTACTAAAATACAAAAAAATGAGCTGGGCGTGGTGGCATGTGCCTATAGTTCCAGCTACTTGGGAGGCTGAGGCAGGGGAGTCACTTGAACCTGGGAGGTGGAGGTTGCAGTGAGCCTAGATCGCACCACTGCACTCCATCCAGCCTGGCGACAGAGCAAGACTCCATCTCAAAAACAAAACAAACAAACGAAAAAGAAATATAGCATATTTATACTGTGGGGAAATACATCAGTGGAGAGGAATGTGTGTGTGTGTGTGTGTGTGTGTATATGCATGCAATGATATAGAAGGGAAAGGGGAAAAGTGCCGTTATTGAGTTAGGAAAAAGGGGATGGGACTTCATGCAAAGTAGAGACATTGCCTTAGGCCTTAGTAACATGGACAGTTCCTCTAGGGTAGGGTAATAGGAGAGAAGGCAGAGGATGCCAATGGGTGGGCAGATACAGTGAACAGAATCTGAAGTTCTCTTTTGCTTACTTCAATTTTCTCAGTCAAGTAGGACATAAGGTTATCATCTGAGAATGACTATGGGAGGGGAAAGATGAAAATGTGACAGGGTTGAAATAGGAAATAGAAGAGTGAATGGGCTAGGGAAGTACAGTATGAGTTATCAGGCATTACTGAGGGTCCTGGCATTGAGATTCTTGATCATGAATTTAAAATCAGATAATTACAAGTCTTGGTGGTTCAGGCCAGTAATCCCAACAGTTTAAAAGACTAAAGCGGGAAGATTGCTTGAGCCCAGGAGTTTGAGACCAGCGTGGGCAATACAGTGAGACCCTGTCCCTACAAAGAATTTTTAAAAATTAACTGGGTATGATGGCATTCATCGGTAGTCCCAGCTACTCAGGAGGCTGTGGTGGGAGGGTCATTTGGGCCCTGGAGTCCAAAGACTGAAGTGGGCTAAGATCTTGCCACTGTACTGTCCAGCCTGGGTCACAGGGTGAAACCCTGTCTCAAAAAAACTAAAAATTCAAACATAAGATCAAATAATTTATTATTCTTACGTGTTTTTCTCCACCCACGTTCAACTGCAGGGGTACAGGCACAGAGCAGGGGTGGGGACAGGAATTTAATGAGGGTTTGTGGTTTGCCAAGCAAGTGACAAAGCAAAAGGGGAGCAGAGGAGCTGAGGGCATTTGCAAGGATATAATTATAATGATCATGGAATTTCGGCAGGTATGGTGACTAAAGAAAGCAGTGAGGGGTGAGGCACAGTGAAATACTGGCATAATTAATGGATTGTAGGCCCTGGTGGAGGAAGGTCAAAGGTTTGCTGGAGTTGGGTTACCAGAGGGGTTTAGGTGGAAAGACAGACTATGCTTACAAATTCTATGGCATGACCTGCAAGTACATAGCTAAGGGAGGGTAGAGAACAAGATCACTGGAGGAGAGAAGTTGAAGGTAGTCAGAGGCCAGAGTGCTGGGGAGATCGTTTTCGGAGATACAGAATTCACCAAGAATTAAGACAGAAGTAGTGTCACAGAGAGTGACAGTACCAGGAACTACAATTATTGATACATGCAGGAGATGGTTCTGAAATCTGAAAATGGCAGCAACCATGCAGGGGTAGTCAGTGTTAATGTGTAATGACATGAAATTCAAAGCTGAGATCTTCTGGGGAAAGTTATTAGATGATCCACTTTGGGATGTTTGTATTTTTTGGTAGTTTCTCACCTCAGAATAAGCAATATCAGAATGTGAAATTTTAATCACAAGAGGGCGCTGGAGTCCAGAAAATTATTCCTTTTGGTTTTCGCCTAAAGCTAGGGCAATCATACTTTTGAGAGAGGAAGAGGACACTACTGATAATTATTTGGGGGCAATATGTGTAAATTGGGACATAGGCTCACACCTTCTCCTACACTATATAAGCATGGGCAATTTAAGAATGAACCAGCTGTGTACCAAAAGTTCTAATTCTCATAAATCACTCGAAATGCTTTTGACTTGCAATCAGGTAAGAGAAAAATGGCCAAACTTGATTTTATCTGGAGGAGAGGATTGAGAAAGACTTTCCCCTCTGGCCCACATCTGTAGTTATATTTATTGCTTATCCCATTTTTCCCTTTAGTGCAGTACCAGTTTGACTGTATTTTCAAGTTAAGAGAATTGCTGTGTTCCCTAAAGTATCTCGGTCATTTGAAAGTAAAGAGTTCGCTGCTGGGCACATTGGCTCACGCCTGTAATCCCAAGCACTTTAGGAGGCCAAGACAGACAGATCACATGGTCAGGAGATTGAGCCCATCCTAGCTAACATGGTGAAACCCCGTTTCTACTTAAAATACAAAAAAATTACCCAGGCGTGGTGGTGTACTCCTGTAGTCGCACCTACTTGGGTGTCTGAGGCAGAAGAATCGCTTGAACCTAGGAGGCGGAGGTTGCAGTGAGCCGAGATCACACTATTGCACTCCAGCCTGGACAACAGAGTGAGACTCCATCTCAAAAAGAAAATTAAAATGAAAACATGATGACGATCATAAAGATGGAAATAACAGACACTGGGGTCTCCAAAAGTGGGGGGCAGGGGTTGAACAATTACCTATCAGGTACAATGTTCACTATTTGGACACTGGGTACACTAGAAGCTCAGTCCCCACCAGTATGCAATCTACTCATGTAACAAACAAGCACATGCAACCCCAAATCTAAAATAAAATAATTTTAAAAATACACAATGAAAATGGCTTTTGTTAAGTCCCGTTCAGCACATTCTCTCCTTAATTAGCTACACTACTCTCTCTTCTTCTTCTTTTACATTTTATTTTTATTTTATTTATTTTATTTTTTCAGGGACCAGGTCTCTCTGTGTTGCTCAGGCTAGAGTGCAGTGGCCAATCCCTGGTGCAGTCACAGGGCACTACAGCCTGGAGTTGCTGGCCGGGAGAAATCTTCTCACCTCATTCTCCTGAGTAGCTGGGAATACAGGGGCAGAACACTGCATCTGCGCCTCTTCTGAACAAATGCAAATAAAATCAACTCTGGCTTCTGTTATTCCTTGAAAAAAAATGTATGTATGGACCAGGTACGGTGGCTTATGTCTGTCCTTCCAGCATTTTGGGAAGAAGCTAGGAGTTCAAGACCTGTGTGGGCAACAAAGCAAGACTGTCTCTATAAAATATTAGCCAGTTATGGTGGCAAGTGCCTATATACCCAGGTACTCAGGAGGCTGAGGTTTGAGGCTGCAGTGAGCTATGATTGTACCACTGCACTCCAGCCTGGGCAACAGAGCAAGATCCCATCTCTTAAAAAAAGTATCTATTTACAGCTTCCAGCACACTTTTAACCATATGGGGCTTATTTCTACCATTCTTTTTGCTTTAGAACAACATCCTTCATCCTCACTGAATGGGATGAATGTAAATAGCACCTCAAGAAAATAAGGAGAAGGTAAGGCTGCTGGGGAGAGCATTTCAAAATAAACTACAAATAGATTTTACAATTTATTTTACTCCCCTTCAACGAACACAGAAATATTGCCTTACTAGCCAGGCACAGTGGTGCCTGCCTGCAGTCCCAGCCACTGGAGGCTGAAGCAGGAAGGTTGCTTAAGCTCAGGAGTTCCAGTCCCACTTAGGCAACATAGAGAGGCACTGTCTTAAACGTATGTACGTATGTGTGTGTGTGTGTGCACATGTGTGTGTGTGTAGGATTACTTACGTTACTTACACCTTTAACCTAATTATATCTAATACAATCAAAACATATTTTATTACCAACTTATATGTGCATTAGGATTCTACACCTGTAGAAATACCCACAAGGTAATAGTCTTATACAGGATGCTTAGATTGTTTTGTTTTGTTTTATAAGACACATCTTTAAGATGCATTCAGCCAGGCATGGTGGCGGGCGCCTGTAGTCCCAGCTACTCGGGAGGCTGAGGCAGGAGAATGGCGTAAACCCAGGAGGCGGAGCTTGCAGTGTGCTGAGATCCGGCCACTGCACTCCAGCCTGGGCTACAGAGCGAGACTCTGTCTCAAAAAAAAAAAAAAAAAGATGTATTCAAAGAGGGATCTACCACTAGGGTACAAAAGCAAAAAACATATTCAGTCAAAAATAACTGAGTCAAATATAACTGGCAACTGGGGAAAATGGTGAATAGCAGAGAGGACTCTGTTTATTAATTTTATATTTAGGTTATCTTTGGCAAAGGAAGAGAATAGTATATTGCTACTACCATGTAGCTTGAATCTAAAACTTATCATCACTTATTATTTTACATAACATCGCTACCACCAACACAACCCCTGCCAATCAAACTGAAAAAAATATTTTCTTTCACTTAAAATGTTTATTTTTTACTTATAGATAGAGGTATGAACTTTGTTTTTTGTTTTTGTTTTGTGTTTTTTTTTTTAGAGACGGAGTCTGGCTCTCACCCAGGCTGGAGTGCAGTGGCATGACCTCAGCTCACCGCAACCTCCAGCTCCCAGGTTCAAGCAATTCTTCTGCCTCCTGAGTAGCTGGGATTACAGGTGCTCACCACCACGCCCGGCTAATTTTTGTATTTTAGTAGAGATGAGATTTCACCATGTTGGCCAGGCTGGTCTTGAACTCCTGACCTCAGGTGGTCTACCTGCCTCAGCCTCTCAAAGTGCTGGGATTACAGGCATAAGCCACCACGCCTGGCCTGGATTTTGTTTATTTATTTATTTATTTATTTATTTATTTATTTTTGTTTGTTTGTTTGTTTTTGAGATGGAGTCTCACTCTGTAGCCCAGGCTGGAGCGCAGTGGTGCGATCTCTGCTCACTGCAACCTCTGCTTCCCAGGTTCAAGTGATTCTTGTGCCTCAGTCTCCCGAGTAGCTGGAATTGCAGGTACGTGCCACGACACTCGGCTAATTTTTGTATTTTTGGTAGAGACAGGGTTTCGCCATGTTGGCCAGTCTGGTATTGAACTGACCTCAAGTGGTCCCACTGCCTCAGCCTCCCAAAGTGCTGAGATTATAGGCTTAAGCCATTGCACCCGGCCAAGGTATGAACTGTTTTGTTTTGTTTTTTTGAGACAGTCTTGCTCTGTCACTCAGGCTGGAGTGCAGAGGTATGATCTCGCCTCACTGTAATCTCTGCCTCCCAGGTTAAGACCAATTTTGTCAGTTCAATTTCAAATGTTATAATTAAATAAGTAATTTAGGCTTTTGATTTAAGGTTGCAATACTACAAGTTTGGCATACTTAAAATAAGTAAGGTTGGCCATGTTTATGATTTCAATTTATTTGCTTTGTCTGGGTTGCTTGAGCACTTGGGAAAGTTTAGTTTTTTAAATTAGAAAATAGAAGTACCTTGTATGCAGAAAAAAGTTAACAGAGCAGATCTGTTTGAGGTTGCTATCCTTAGAAAGGCCTGCTTTTGAGTTTGATTCTTAGGGAGCATCTGGAAGTTGCTTCACAGTGTCCCCAGTTATCAGTTAACTGATAAGGATGGATCACACACTTGCTTTCTTTCCTTCTGAGACTCTGAAGTTTCGGTTTCAGAGTGTATCTACATGACCAGCCCTCCTAAAAACCTTGGGCCCTAAGTCTCTAGTGGAGTTCCCCGGGCCAAAGTATTGCACACATGTTGCATTTTCATTGCTGGGGGAAGTGTGTGCTCTGTGTGACCCTTCATGGGAAGGAGAGAGCTTGAGGAAGCTTGCCCATAGATTTCTCCAGACTCTCTCTATAGCTTTTCCTGAGTGGTGGCTCACGCCTGTAATCCCAGCACTTTGAAAGGCTGAGGCAGGTAGATCACCTGAGGTCAGGAGTTCGAGACCAGCCTGGTCAACATGGTGAAATCCCATCTCTATCATCCAGCTGTGTATCCTTGCAACGTTGTCATAAAAGTAATAAATCTTAGCTGTGAGTAGAATGGTTATATATACTGAATTATGTAAATTGTTTCAGTGAATCTCTGAACATAGAGGTAGTCTAGGGCAATCCCAATGACACTCTAAAGAACTGGATGTTTTAAACTTCCAAGTACAGTTTAAAGTATTTGGAAATATTTAATGAACTAAGATTATAAATTAGACCAAACCATTATTGAGAGATACCTTGGAAGTGAATACTGAAATTTGCTACACTTACTGATAGAGCAATCATATTTGTACACTGAATTTACAGCCCTAAGAAAAAGTAGTCTTCAATTTACAACTTTAATTATCAAATATTAATTTCTAAAATCCACATAAACATTTGAATAGACTTTTCAGCCAACAAAAATATCCCTCATTGTGCCCTGACAGAGATATTGAAAAAAAACAAAATGAGGTTGGGTGCAGTGGCTATGCCTGTAATTCCAGCATTCTGGGAGGCTCAGGTGGGAGGATTGTTTGAGCTTAGAAGTTCGAGACTAGCCCACATAACATAGTGAGACCTCGTCTCTACTAAAAGTAAAAAAATTAGCCAGGTATACCAGGGCATGCCTATATTCTCCACTAGGGAGGCTGAGGCAGGAGGACTGCTTGAATCCAGGAGTGCAAGGCTGCAGTGAGCTGAGATTATGCCACTGCACTCGAGCTCTGGGTGACACAGCAAGACACTGTCTCAAGAGAAGAAAAAGAAAAATATCCCTCGAGGAGATAAAAAAAGCTCAAAATTAATATATCTCATCACCCAATAGCAGATTTCTTGTCCTCGCCCAGAAAGACTTTTTTTCCAGTTGTCCACAGTTTCATGTCACAAAGATTTCAGTTAAAAAGAAGGAGACTAGGATGTAGACCTGTGTATGCCACTTCATAGGAAACCATATTATACCACTTTACAGATTCTGCCTCTGATGATAATGTTAAAATGTGATTTTAAAAAAATCAGTAAGTAGGAAGTCCAATTGAACTCATGTAATAGCTGGTAACTCTGTAGTGTTAAAAGCCCAGAAAAAGTTAATAAAAGCTCATCTTTCTAGTCCTTTAATATTCTTTAATGTTCTAGAGATTTCTCCATTGGATTATGAAGAGTGTGGCAGGGGTCTCAAGTAAAGCAGTAAATACTTGTTATGCATAAAGTAAATACTTGTTATGCATAAAAATGCACTGCTTTGAGACTGGGCGCAGTGACTCACACGTGTAATCCTAGCACTTTGGGAGGCCAAAGTGGGTGGATCACCTGAGGTCAGGAGTTGGAGACCAGCCTGGCCAACATGGCGAAACCCCGTCTCTACTGAAAATATACAAATTAGCTGCGTGTGGTGGTGCATGCCTGTAGTTACAGCTACTTGGGAGGCTGAGGCAGGAGAATCACCTGAGCCCAGGAGGCAGATGTTGCGGTGAGCTGAAACTGTGTCACTGCACTCCAGTCTGGGTGACAGAGTGTGACACTGTCTCAAACAACAACAACAAAACACTGCTTTGTGAACTGCAGTTTAATGAGAAAACAGGGACTTTCTCCTATACCTACCATTGTACTTGGCACTCAGTAAATCCAGTATATATTTGTTCAATGAATGGAAGAGATCATGATGTATAATAGTTGTGAGAATAAGATGTAAACATTTCTAAAATGAAATGGTTTTGGAGATAGGAAAGAGTCATTAAATGATAAGCTGCTAAATGAATAGAAGTGAGAATGTTACCAAAACACCAGGGGTTTGGTCTAGGGTCCTGCTGCTCACCACACAGAAAGCCAATCACTGAGACAAGTATTGCTAAGGAAGAAGGCTTTAATTGGGTGCTGCAGCTGAGGAGATACAGGCTCAGTCTCAAATCCTTCTCCCTGACCAGCTAAAATTAGGGGTTTATATAGCAGAGAAGAAATGCAACAATGTGTAGGAAAATAGGAACTGGGGAGGCCTAAGGAAGCAATGCTGATGAATAAGGGGTCTGGTGTCTCATTGTCTGGATGTGACAGTCTGGTGAGTTTCAGTTCTTTGATACTTTTTAAGAGGCCTGGGGGTTCTTTTCTGAGGAAAGAACTCAGATAAAACAAATATAAGTCTTAAACTTTAAGACCAGCAGGGTCAATTTCTATGTTTATACAAAAAAACCTGTCTATAGGATTATTGGGTTCATTGTTTCAAGAATAAATATTAAGAGCTCAAAGGAAGATGAGACCACTGTGGGCTAGAGTGGTAGTGAAGCAAGGCTTCATGGAGAAGGTGGGCCTGGATCTAGGTATGAAAATTAATACATTGGTTTTAAAAATATGACAACGGGGAATAGCACGAGTAGCAAGAGTGTGAACAAAGGATGGAAGTGAGAAAATAAGAGGCATGATTGTGAGATGCCTAAGTGTCTTAGAAAAGAAGAGTGGGGAGTACTGTACTTGACAAGGATGGAAGAGACCCTCGGGCCTGACAACAAGCTTACAGTTAAGGCATTGCCACCCACTTCATGGCATCCAACTATCATTTTTATTATTTTGTTGTAATGAAACAACTACAAAAAAATTTAAAAAAAAAAAAAAAGGAGAAGAGTGGAGAAAGGCTGTGTAGCATCAGGATGTGGTGGCCATGCTTCCAAGGGTCAGGAGTTTGGACTTGATTCATTTATTTTTTTAAGACAGGGGCTTGCTCTTTTGCCCAGGCTGGTGCTGAACTCCTGGCTTCAAGCAAAGCTCTCACCTTGGCCTCCCAAAATGCTGGGATTACAGGTCACCGCACCTGGCCAGGACATGATTCTTTCAGTTGGGAGAAGAACTAGCAGATTTTCAACAGGCAACAATATGAAGAAAGAGTTTGATAGTTCTGGAATAAAGATTATACTGGAGACAGGGTACAGGACAGTTTAGGTTGGTTTAGAGAACAAAGTATTGTTGGCAGAGACTAGCTTGGAAGACAGCCCAGATATAAAATGATAAAGGGTGGCTGGGTGCGGTGGCTCACTCCTGTAATTCCAGCACTTTGGGAGGCCGAGGCAGGTGGATCATGAGGTCAAGAGATCGACACCATCCTGGCCAACATGGAGAAACCCCATCTCTACTTAAAATACAAAAATTAGCCAGGCATGGTGGTGTGCACCTGTAGTCCCAGCTACTTGGGAAGCTGAGGCAGGAGAACGGCGTGAATCCAGGAGGCAGAGGTTGCAGTGAGCCAAGATTGTGCCACTGCACTCCAGCCTGGGCAACAGAGTGAGACTCTGTCTCAAAAAAAATAAAAATAAATAAATAAATAAAATGATAAAGGGCTAAGATAAAGTAAGGTTAGAGGTTATGGAGAGAGACAAATTCCTCAAACATTGTAAAGGAAGGACTGATGGGACATACAAAGGATAAGAGTAACTTTATGAAAGTGGAACAGAATGGTAAGTTTTCAGAATAAAGTGTACATCTATGGGTCATTTATATTATAGTTTTTACTTTTAATGCCAAGTTAGTTGGAGTCTCTGTGTATATGGAAAGGTAGTGTGAAAAGAAAAGTTTAGATCCCTACTTTTTCAGAGAAAACAACTTTCAAAACATAATTGGAACACATATCTTAGGGGTTTAATGCTTATGCATTTTAAGATTAAGATTGTCCTGAGACTTGGAAGAGGAATCTGCTGGTGTGTTTGGAAGACTTTTCAATAATTTTGTAGGGAAAAGCCCAAGTACTAACATCTTTAGTGATTTCACCACACTGTCAAGATCTCTGCCAGTGGAATTTGAAGGAAATAAAACTACAGGAATTCATCAGAGATTTCCTAGTGTGCCCCTGTTGGTAGACGTGCTTCAGGAAAAAGTGAACAGCTCCTGGCCAAAGAGGAAGCAGCTTTCAGAAAACAAAGCCAAGAATAAGAATTGGCAGTACTCTCAAGACACTGAGCAACATTGTTCAAGACACTCTGGTCTTCCTGTTTTGTGGGATTTGCAAATATATTTTGCACTTAACTGGCAAATATTTTGGCAGCATAGGACTTTAGGTTCAAGTATATTTTTATGCAGCACCCACCTACTCTAATAATGAAATTCAAATATTCCCATCCTAATCCCCACTGTCTCCAAAACAGTACAATTAATCCTTCTCTGATGGAGAGAATGACAAATTCCCTTCTGCCAAAAGCAACCACTCTTATTCCTTTAAAACACTGTCAACTATCTCCCTTTATTTTAAGGCAACAGAAAAAACAAAATAAAATGAAGCTTTCTTGCATTACCAAGTAAGGCTAACTGATCTAGGATCTAAAATACACTGAAGATGTGCAAAACTTGTGTGTACACTTGGAACTATTGGCGACTGTGAGTATTTTATGCCTATGCTCTTGGTTATATTGAATATCTATAGCAAAGTTATTCTCCATGTCCAAATGGCACACTAAATATATATCATCAATATTATATGTTCTGCAGCAGACAACTGCCTGGCTTGAATTCTTTTTGTTTGTTTGTTTGAGATGTAGTCTTGCTCTGTTGCCAGAATGGAGTGCAGTGGCATGATCTCAGCTCACTGCAACCTGCGCCTCCCAGGTTCAAGTGACTATCCTGCCTCAGCCTCCGGAGTAGCTGGGACTACAGGCGCCTGTCACCATGCCCGGCTAATTTTTTGTATTTTTAGTAGAGACGGGGTTTCACCATGTTGGCCGGGATATTCTCGATCTCTTGACCCTGTGATCCGCCCGCCTCGGCCTCCCAAAGTGCTGGGATTACAGGCGTGAGCCACGAAGCCCGTTCAGCTTGAATTCTTTACAGCTGAGGTGTGTAGGTCTTTGCGAAGCAAACAAAATCATTTTCTACTTGAAGAAAAGAACTAGAGAAACAGAAGAGGAAAGAGAAAATTTGCAGTGATTAAAAAGGAATAATTATATTTAGAGAGTTACCTTTTCTTTTCAAGTTTGGAACTGACATACCTTTGGTCCAGCTGTGACTTTAAGTTTTTCTGGTACAAAAGTAGAGAGTAAGTATCTCAGGGTAATCTGTAAAAAAAAAAAAAAAAAAAATCTTGTGCCACTGGAATAATTTTACTCCGATAATATCAGAAAAATTTAGTTGCCCCTTTGCCTTCTCATGTTTAAGGAAAGTCTTAAACATGAGTTTAAGTTTCTTTTTTTTTTTTTTTGAAACAGAGTTTTGCTCTTGTCACCCAGGCTGGAGTGCAATGGTGTGATCTTGGCTCCCTGCACCCTCTGCCTCCTGGGTTCAAGCGATTCTCCTGCCTCAGCTTCCCAAGTAGCTGGGATTACAGGTGCCTACCACCACGCCCAACTAATTTTTGTATTTTTAGTAGAGACAGGGTTTCGTCATTTTGGCCAGGCTAGTCTGGAACTAGCAGGTGACCCACCTGCCTCGGCCTCCTAAAGTGCTGGGATTACAGGAATGAGCCACCGCACCTGGCCTAATAAGATTTTTAGGCAAACCTCTCAAGTTATATTTAAGCTCCAATATTCGAACATTCTAATTAAACCCCTTTGAATAAACAGTTCTACATTTTGTTAACTCTGGAAACCAGCCGTGACTGTCAGGTTGTTGGGGCCCTGGATCATTGAATTCAGCTACTAGAATCCACTTGTCATTAACAGTTTACAAAACCAAAAAGAACAGGGGAGTATTCCTTTCTCTGGTCTTTCCCTTGGTTCTTTCATCTTTTCGCCTCCTCCTCAATTCCATCCCCCGCTCTCTTCTCACCTCTCCAGTTCCTGAGTAATTTGCAATACAATCTTTTGAATTACCCTCAATGTTTTATTGGTTTTAAGTTGGAACCCCATTAAACTGGCATTTTGCTGAACACTAGTTTCATTAAATTAAAGTATAATTTGTGACTTAATAGCAGGCTAAATAAAACATTTTTAATTAATTAATTTACATCTATTTAAATGGAAACCTACCCTATTAGTGCAAAGAATTTGGGTGGAAGGGAAAGAGAAAAGGTAAAGTACAGAGTTCTATGCTGGTAAACTATTGAAACAAATATTTCTAAAAATACAATCTCTCGAATTTATTTTATTATTTATTTACTAATTTTAGAGACAGGGTCCCTCTCTGTTGGCCTGGCTGGAGTGCAGTGGTGTGATCAAGGCTCACTGTAACCTCCAACTCCTGGGCTCCAGTGATCCTCCTGCCTCAGCCTCCTGAGTAGCTAGGATTACAGGTGTGTACTACTGAGACAGCCAAGTATAAAGGGGTCCCCGGAGAACCTCTGATCAGCCTGTACACTGGGAGAATGGGGTGTAAGTTTGAGCCCTTTGCCGTGGGGAGGAGCCCGGACTCTCTCCTGTTCCAGGGTGGTAACCTGTGATTCAATCTGTGAGGCGAGAGACCAGCTAGCAGGACTCTCACTTTGCTTTCAGTCCCTGTTTCCCCTTTTTCCTTTTCACCCAATAAATTCCATTTTTCTTACCCTTCAAAATGTCTGCAAGCCTAATCTTTACTGGTTGCGTGACAAGGATCCTAAGAAGAAAGTCCTACAACACTACCATGCCCAGCTAATTTATATATATATATATAGTTGTAGAGATGGGGTGCTCCTGTGTTGCACTGGTAGGTCTTGAGCTCCTGGCCTCAAGCACTTCCCCTGCCTTGGCCTCCCAAGGTGATTGGATTACAGATGTGAGTCATCACATAAAGCCTAGACTCTCAAATTTTTTGGTGGAAAGTTGACGGGGGACATTATGAGATTTTATCCATTAGTAGCAGATTAGATGGCAGCCCATGGAATACTGCCATTGATAAGGCCCTTTGAGGTAAGCAAAATGATACTTCACCGATACTCATTCTGTGATCTTGGCTTCTAAGACCTCTCTTTAGATTTTGCTGAATTTTAAAATTGCCTGGGGGAGCTTTTAAAAATCCCAAAGCCCAGGCCACACTCATACCAATTAAATCAGAATTTCTTCTGATTCATACTGGAGACTCCAGTATGCAGATAGTTTGAGGACCAGTACTTCTTAATACTTAATGTACATATGAATGACTTGTGGATCTTGACGAACTTGCAGGTTTTGAGTGTAGGCCTATACTGAGGCGCAAGATTCTGCATGTTTTAAAAATGTGTTTTTATTAGATATGGAACACTTCACAAATTTGTGTATTGTCTTTGTGTAGGGGGGGCATGCTCATCTTCTCTGAATTGTTCCAATTTTTGTGTATGTGCTCTCAAAGCAAGCACAGACACTGCATTTCTGACCAGCTCCCAGGTGAAGCCCACAATGGTCCTCCCTGGTCCTTGAGTAGCTAGGGAGTTAGGAAGTATTCCCTCTATTTCTGTCTCCTAAAAGACATTATAAAGAACTTGTGGCCTGGCGTGGTAGCTCACACCTGTAATCCCAGCACTTTGGGAGGCTGAGGTGGGTGGATCATGAGGTCAGGAGATCGAGACCATCCTGGCTAACACAGTGAAACCCCGTCTCTACTAAAAATACAAAAAATTAGCCGGGCGTGGTGGCGGGCGCCTGTAGTCCCAGCTACTTGGGAGGCTGAGGCAGGAGAATGGCGGGAACCAGGAGGCGGAGCTTGCAGTGAGCCGAGATCATGCCACAGCACTCCAGCCTGGGTGGCAGAGCGAGACTCCGTCTCAAAAAAAAAAAAAGAACTTGTACAGCTGCTTCTTTAAATATTTGATATAATTTGCCAGTGACTCTCTCTGGGGCTAGGGACTTTCTGTTTTGGAAGTTTATTAATTATTGATTCAATTTTTAAAATAATCCTGGATCTTTACAGATTGTCTAATTTGTGTGTGTGAATTTTGGCAGATTGCGTCTTTCAAGGAATTGGTCCATTACATCTAGGTTATCAAATTTGTGAGAATAGTTTTGTTACTATCCTTTTAATGTCTATAGGGTCTTTAAGTGATGGCCACTCTTTTTTTAAAGAAACTTTTACTGACACGGCCTTTCTTTATGCAGCTTTCATTTTCTGACCTTTATTGATTTTCTGACCTTTATCAATTTTCTTCTCTTTGAAGAACATCTTTTGGCCAGACATGGTGGCCAATGCCTGTAATCCCAGTGCTTTAGGAGGTTTGAGGTGGGAGGATCACTTGAGGCCAAGAGTTCGAAACCAGGCTGGCCAACATAGTGAGACCATGTCTCCAATTTTTTTTTGTTTGTTTGAGACAAGGTCTCACTCTGTTGCCCAGGCTGAAGTGCACAGGCATGATCAGGGCTCACTGCAGACTTGACCTCCCAGGCTCAAGTGATCTTCCCACCTCAGGCCCGCAAGTAACCGGGACTACCAGTGTGTGCGTCACCACACCTGGCTAATTTTTTTATTTTTAGTAGAGATGGGGTTTTGCCATGTTGCCCAGGCTGGTTTTGAATTCCTGAGCTCAAGTGATCTGCGCACTTCAGCCTCCCAAATTGCTGGGATTACAGGCATGAGCCACCATGCTGGGCCTTCTATTTAAAAAATAAAATAAAGTAAAATAACTTTTAAAAAACACTTCTGCAAGACAGATGTACTGACAACAAATTCCCTTGATATTTATTTGTCTGAGAAAGTCTATTTCTTCTTTAAATCTGAAGGAAAATTTCACAGTATACAGAATTCTAACTTGGTGTTATTTTTCTACCAACGTGTTAAATATACTGCATTTTCTTCCTGCTTGTATGGTTTCTAATAAGTCAGATATAATTCTTATCTTTGTTTCTCTATAGTTAAGAATATTTTTCCCCTCTGGCTTCATTGAAGATTTTCTCTCTATCTTTGATATTCTGTAGTTTGAATATGATATACCTATGTGTAATTTACTTGGGATTTATTCTTCCTGGTATTCTTTGAGTTTCCTGAATCGGTAGTTTAGTATCTAACATTAATTTGGGAGAAACTCTTAGTTCATAATTGCTTCAAACATTGTTTTTGGCTGGGCGCAGTGGCTCACACCTGTAATTCTAGCACTTTGGGAGGCTGAGGTGGGTAGATCACCTGAGGTCAGGAGTTTGAGACCAGCCTGGCCAACATGGGGAAACCCCGTCTTTACTAAGAATACAAAAATTAGTTGGGCGTGGTGGCAGGAGCGTGTTATGCCAGCTATTAGGGAGGCTGAGGCAGGAGAATCACTTGAATCCAGGAGGCAGAGGTTGCAGTGAACTAAGATTATACCACTGCACTCCAGCCTGGGCAACAGAGTGAGATTCTGTCTCAAAAATAAAACACACACACACACACACACACACACACACACACACACACAGTTTTTGTTCCTTTCTCTCTTTCTGTAAGTTATATATTTTTAATCGTCCCGCAGTTCTTGAATATTTTGCTCCCCCTTTTTTGGGTCTTTTTTCTCTTTGCTTTTCAGTTTCTACTGAACATCCTCAAGCTCAGAGAATCTTTCCTCAGCTGTGTTTAGTCACCTCATAAGTTCATGAATAGCAATCTTCATAGTGTTTTTAATCTCTAGCATTTTTTTGACTCTTTCTCAGAATTTCCATCTGTCTTGTTACATGCCATCTACTTTATCCACTGGAGCTTTCACTTGTTTATTTTTCTTTTTTCTTTTTCTTTTTTAGAGGCATAGTCTCACTTTGTCACCCAGGCTGGAATGCAGTGACATGATCATAGCTCACTGCAGCCTCAAACTCCTGGGCTCAAGTCATCCTCCTGCCTCAGCTTTCTGAGCACCTGGGACTACAGACATGCACCACTGTGTCTGGGTATTTTTTGTAGTTTTTGTAGTGATTGGATCTCGCTGTGTTCTGCAGGGTAGTCTCGAACTCCTAGCTTCAACTGATTTTCCTGCCTGGGCGTCCCAAAGTGCTGGGGTTATAGGTGTAAGCCATCATGCCCAGCTTATTTGTTTATTTTTATTTTTATTTTTGGAGATGGAGTCTCGCTTTGTCACCCAGGCTGAAGTGCAGCGGCACAATCTTGGTTTACTGCATCCTCTGCCTCCTAGGTTCAAGCTATTCTCCTATCGCAGCCTCCTGAGTAGCTGGGATTATAGGCATGCGCCACTATGCCCAGCTAATTTTTCATATTTTTAGTAGACGGAGTTTCACCATGTTGGCCAGGTTGGTCTTGAAGTCCAAACCTCAGGTTATCCACCCACCTTGGCCTCCCAAAGTGCTGGGATTACAGGGATGGGCCACCATGCCCAGCTGGAAACAAATGATTTTTTTTTTTTTTTTTGAGACAGTCTTGCTCTGTCACTCAGGCTGGAGTGCAGTGGTGTGATCTCAGCTCACTGCACCTGTGCCTCCCATGTTCAAGCAATTCTCATGCCTCATCCTGCCAAGTAGCTGGGATTATAGGCATACGCCAACCATGCCAGGCTAATTTTTGTATTCTTAGTAGAGACGGTTTCACCATGTTGGTGAGGCTGGTCTTGAACTCCTGGCCTCTTATTTATTTTTTGAGACAGGGTCTCACTGTATCACCCAGACTGGAGTGCAGTAATGTAATTATAGCTCACTAACCTCAAACCCCAGGTCCCGACTGATCCACCTGCCTCAGTCTCCCAAGTAGCTAGGACTACAGCCACATGCCAGCCCACCCAGCTCATTTAAAATTTTTTTTTAGTTTTGTTTTTAATTTAATTTAATTTAATTTAATTTTGAGACAGGGTCTCACTCTGTTGCTCAGGCTGGAGTGCAGTCACGTGATCACTGCTTACTGCAGCCTTGACTTCTCCAGGCTCAGGGGATTTTCCTACCTCAGCCTCCTGAGTAGCTAGCACTACAGGTATATGCTACCATGCCCAGCTAATTTATGTATTTTTTGTAGAAAGAGGGTTTTGCCATGTTGCCCAGGCTGGTTTTGAACTCCTGCACTCAAACAGTCCTTCCACCTCAGCCTCCCAATATGGTAGGATTATAGGTGTGAGCTACTATGCCTGGCGCCATTAGAGCTTTTATCATAGTAATCATAGTTGTTTTTAATTCCCACTCTGCTAATTCTACCCTTCCTAAAATATCTGTGTCTGGTTCTAGTGCTCTGTTTGTCCAAACTCTTTTTTGCCTTTTAGTATGCCTTGTATTTTTTTTTTGTTGTTGAAAGCCAGACATGATGTACTGAGTAAAAAGAACTCTAGTAGCTAGGCCTTTCCTGATGTGGTGGTGAGCGGGGGTGGGGGGTGGGGGGTAATATTCTACAGTCCTGTGATTAGGTCTTGGTTTTTAAGTAAGCCTGTGCCTCTAGGCTGTGAACTTCATAGTGCCTCTCAGTCTCCCCAACCTTCCACCTTAAATAGGACATAATGGCTGGAGGGGTTTGGAGTTGGGTATTTCCTTTCACCGAGGTCATTTAAGTGCTCATAAAACCTCAATACGTTAGCCTCTGATAAGATAGTTTCTCTTAAAGGCAGGTCTTGTTAAGAAGAACAGAATGTTCTGGTGTATTTAAAAATGGTTAATTTTCCCCTGCGCAGTCTGATGCTAAAGGGGAATTTTTTTTTTTTTAATCTTCAGTGTAAGAGCATCATAAAGTTCCAGGAGGTAAAACGTGGGCCCAGAAATGATCTTTTCAGTATGCTAGTGCTGATGAGATTCATAGTTGCTGATTTATAATAATTTATGAATCACAAGTAATTGAAGTATGAATCAGAATGGCAATTAATTGGTTTTCTTATGGGCATTCCTATGACTGAGATACTCAAGTTTCTTCCACAAGCAAACTTACCAGATTTTTTAAAAAAGCAGATGCACTTGAGAGCTTTTGCATCAAAGAATGGAAAATCCTTGTGTGAAGCTGTCTCCATTCATAACAGAAAAACTTCCTTATGCCTGGAAATTTTATATTGCCCTGATTCAGTGTTAAAAGTGTAGTTAAGTATTCTCAGATTCTGGTAGTTGTGATTAAAAATAATTAAGACACCACTTATGGGATGATTATTCTGTACTAGAAACAATGAACAATGCTAAGCACTTAATCCTCACAAAATCTTTGTAGGTAAAGATGACTACATTTTGGTAGATGAGGAAGGTTACATGACTGACTTAGTCAAACTCACCCTCCAAGTTAGTAAAACACAGAGGCAAGTTCCAATGCAGAGCTCTCTAGTCTGTTACAGTAGTTAGTTAGTCAGACATGTGCAGGGCAGGAGAGTCCCCCACCCCCAACCCAGGAATGTCAGGCCACCATCAGGTGATGGTCAGGCAGTTGTTACACCAACTCTGCAAAATAGTAATTGGTTGCAGCTGGCGCCAGGGAAAGGCAGTCTCCCAATAGATAGAAACACCTGAAACTAGTGATCAGCAGCTTCCTGATAAAGATCTCAGGAGCTGGGCAAATGCGCTCAATCAAGCATAGGCACTAAGCGGCAAAATGCTAGCGTTTAACTGGTATATGGCCTCCTGAGAACATTTGACTGGTAAGAGAAAAACACCTCAGTTGAGCATGCATACAACTTCAGTAAACACACTGCACATGGGGCCCCACCCAAGTGCTGACAGGCCGCTGTGCATGCAGACAGCCCACCCCAAGGGAAGAATCAGGGGAGAAGGGAAGTAAGACCCCAGAAGTGTGCCAGGGTGTAAAACCACAAGTCAAAGGTCAAACTGTGCATGGGATTTCTCAAGTTGCTCACCTGACCCTCTTCTAAGTGTACTTCATTTCCTTTCATTACTGCCCTAAAGCTTTTTGATAAACTTTTGCTCCTGCTCTAAAGGTTGTCTTGCTCTCTCACTTGCCTTACGCTCCTCTGTTGAATTCTTTCTTCTGAGGAGGCAAGAACTGAGGTTGCTGCAGACCTGTATGGACTGGCCACTACTAACATATTTTGGTTACGTTCTGCTGCTAACAAGCCAACCACACATTATATGAACCCTATCTGTTTTCTGGATAGCCCAGAACAAACCCTTCTAAGTTAACACGTTCTTTATTCTGATATGTTACAGTAAAGTTAGTTACAAATGATTCAGTTTTAGCTTTGGCCGGTTAATAAATGTGACTGTGATCAGTTTTCCATGAAATTTTATAATCTAGAATATTTTATTTTTTATTTTTAGAGATGCTGGAGTGCAGTGGTGCCATGATAGCTCACTGCAGCCTTGAACTCCTGGTCTCAAGTGATCCTCCCACCTTAGCCTCCCAAGGCACTGGGATTATAGGTGTGAGTCACCATGCCCGGCGGTAGAATATTTTAAATGTGTAAAAGAAGTATAGAGAGTATTGTAATTGTAATAAATACTCATTCTACCCATATGATGACTTCTAAGCATTGGCATAAGTCTATTCTCCACAAAGAGATTCCTTTAAAACATAGACCAGTTGGGTCATTTTTCTTCTCAAAATTCTCTGATGACTTCCCACATCTAAATTAAAGCTCAAAGTCCCAATGAGCCACCAGGCCTTACACCATCTGGCACCCCATTAACTCCCACCCTGTCTCCTACCATTTTCCCTCCCATTCCTGGTACTCCAGCTACATTTACCTTGCTATGTTTTCAAGATGCCAAGTGCTTTCCTATGTCAGCCTTCGTGCCTTCAGCTTTCTCTGTCTGAATCACTCCTATCTCAGGATCAAGTTTAGCTGTAAGACAATGGGAGAAAAAAATAGACATTTATTTCTTTCATGTTCAAGAAATATAGAAGCAGTCACTCCAAAGACAGTATAGCAATTTCATGGTTTCAAGCATCCACACTGCTTCTGTCTTGTTGCTTTGCCATATGTGACTTCCATTCTCAAAGTCATTTCACAGTCCAAGGTAGCTACAGGAACTCCAGTCCCTGGGCTTGAATTGCAGCCAACAGGAAACAGGAAAAGGCAAAGAGCACTCTGTTTCTATGAAATGTCAAGTGAAAAAGGAAATGGAACATCTGATTTTTTGAAAATGTTTTTTAAAAATTCAAACCTTTGGCCGGGCATGGTGGCTTATGCCTGTAATCCCAGCACGTTGAGAGGCCGAGGCGGGCAGATCATATGAGGTCAGGAGTTTGAGGCCAGTCTAGCCAACGTGGTGAAACTTCATCTCTATTAAAAATACAAAAATTAGCCAGGTGTGGTGGCACACACCTGTAGTCCCAGCTACTTGGGAGGCTGAGGCATGAGAATCGCTTGAATCCAGGAGGTGGAGGGTGCAGTGAGCCAAGATCAAGCACTCCAGCCTGGGCGACAGAGCCAGATGATGTCTCAAAATAAATAAATAAATTAATTAATTAATTAATTCACACCTTTGCTATATGAAGTAAAATCCCATCTACCTTCATGGCAGCCTTAGAGGATATTAAGGTATTCTTTTCAATTAAATTTCTTTCTAATCAGCCTACTGGTAAAAATGCAGTTGAGCTTGATCTCACTGTATTGCCTATGATCCAGGATAATTCAGATATTTTTTGTTTTAGCAACAAAAACCTTTTAAAAATTAATTGCATAATCACAATACATAATAATAATATATTTATTGATACAAGTACTTTATGTGCTAAAATTATAACATTTGCTTATCAGGAAATTATACAGCGAAAACAGTATTTTTAGCACAAAAACCTTGTGAGAAAGGTTTACTGATATCAGCTGTAGTAAGCCCCTGAAATTTATTTCTGCATTTGTTTTGATTATAGAATATTGAGAAAAAAATCTCACTCATGGACTAGCAGTCAGAAATGATTTTAGGTTTTTGTGTTGTGTTGTTTTGTTCATCTTATAATTTTACAGTTCTGATTAAACAGACATGGCAAGAGAAGATTTATTCTGAGAAACAAATAAAAATGGCACAAATTAACATATATGTTCCCAATATGTTAAACTTCAGTATATAGTATGTGAGAAGGCATGGTAAATACGTTTTTATACAAATTCTTAAATGTTTTAAATAAATAATTATATATTTTTAATATATTTTGAAGGGGCACATTGTCACTTATTGGCTTTTAAAAAAAAATAGCTTTGGCTGGGCACGTTGGGATCACGCCTGTAATCCCAGCACTTTGGGAGGCCGAGGTGGGTGGATCACCTGAGGTCAGGAGTTTGAGACCAGCCTGGGCAACATGGCAAAACCCTGTCTTTACTAAAAACACAAAAAATTAGCTGGGCATGGTGGCAGGTGCTTGTAATCCCAGCTACTTGGGAGGCTGAGACAGGAGAATAGCTTCAACCCAGGAGGCAGAGGTTACAGTGAGCCAAGATGGTGCCACTGCACTCCAGCCTGGGCAACAGAGCAAGACTCTGTCAAAAAAAAAAAAAAAAAAAAAAAAAGGCCAGACATGGTGGCTCATGCTTGTAATCCCAGGACTTTGGGAGACCGAGGCAGGTGGATCACCTGAGGTCAGGAGTTTGAGACCAGCCTAGCCAACCTGGTAAACCCCGTCTCCACTAAAAATACAAAAATTAGCTGGGTGTGGTGGTGGGCACCTGTAATCCCAGCTACTCGGGAGGCTGAGGCAGGAGAATCACTGGAACCTGGGAGGCGGAGGTTGCAGTGAACCGAGCTTGCACCACGGCACTCCAGCCTAGGCCTGGGTGACAGAGTGAGACTCTGTCTCAAAAAAAAAAAAAAAAAAAAAGAAAGGAAAGAAAAACCAAATAGCTTCACTGAGATTAGGTCTCAAAATTTTCACCTCTTGTAAGTATACAATCTGGTGAATTTAAATAAATATATAGAATAGTATAGTCATTACCAATCCAACTTAAGGACATTTCTATCACCCCAAAAAGATCCCTCAAGTCCATTTGTAGTCATTTTTCTTTCCCATCCAAACCCCAGACAACTTTCTTTCTTTTTTTTTCTTTTTTTTTGGAGACAGTTTTGCTCTGTTGCCCAGGCTGGAGTGCAGTGGCGCGATCTCGGCTCACTGCAACCTCTGCCTCCCGAGTTCAACTGATTCTCATGCCTCAGCCTCCTCAGCTTCCTAAGTAGCTGGGACTACAAGCATGCGCCACCACGCCCAGCTAATTTTTTGTATTTTTAATAGAGACGGGATTTTGCCATGTTGCCCAGACTGGTCTCCAATGCCTGAGCTCAGGTAATCTGCCTACCTCGGCTCCCCAAAGCTGCAGACAACTTTCTAGCTATAAAGATTTGCCTTTCTGCATGTTTCATTAAATGGAATCCTATAATTGCTTTGTACTTTTTTTTATTATACTTAGCATTTGTTGAGGTTTATCCATCTTGTAGCATGAATTAGTACTTCATTAATTTTGATTGCTGAACGATTTTTTATTGTATGAATATACCACATTTTGTTTATTTATCAGTTGATGGGTATATTCAGATTTCCAATTTTTAGCGGTTATGGATAATGCTACTGTAAAACATTCGCTTCCAGCCCTTTCTGTAAACATAGGCTGTCATTTCTCTTGGACAGATTCTGAGAAATGAATTTGCTGATTCATATGTTAAACATAGGTTTCACTTTTAAAGAAACTGCCAAACTGTTTTCCAAAGTGATTTTATCATTTTTAAATTCCTACCAGCAATGTATGAGGATTCCAATTTCTCCACCTCATCTCGCCAGCAGTTGTTATTGTAGGTCTTTTTGATTATAGCTATTTTAGTGGATGTGAAGTGGGATCTCATTATGGTTTGAATTTGTATTTACCTAATGGCTAATGATGCCAAGCATCTTTTCATGTACTTTTTGGCCATTCATATATCTTAGGTGAAATGTCTTTGTAAATTTTTGCCCTTTTTTTTTTTTGAGACGGAGTTTTGCTGTGTCGCCCAGGCTGGAGTGCAGTGGTGCGATCTCGGCTCACTGCAAGCTCCGCCTCCCGGGTTCACGCCATTCTCCTGCCTCAGCCTCCCGAGTAGCTGGGACTACAGGCACCAGACTCTAGTCCTGGCTAATTTTGTTTTTGTATTTTTAGTGGAGACTGGCTTTCACCGTGTTAACCAGAATGGTCTCAATCTCCTGACCTCGTGATTCGCCCGCCTCGGCCTCCCAAAGTGCTGGGACTACAGGCGTGAGCCACCACGCCCGGCCAATTTTTGCCTTTTTTTAAACTGAGTTATTTGTTTTGGTATTGAGTTGTAATGGTTCTTTATATAATCTGGATAAAAATTGTTCCTCTAGCCTGTACGTTTGGAAAAGGGCACATGCAATATTTACATTTTAAATTTAGTTTACAGATGGAACTAAACATGTATACATGCTGTATATATTTTTACTTTTGGGAAAAAAGTCTATACTATGGATATAAGTTATCTGATATTTGATTTGTAAATATTTTCTCTCAGTCTGTGGCTCGTTTTTTCATTTTCTTAATGGTTAAAATATATTTTACAAACGATATTTCCACGAAAGTCTTGGAGTCCCTAAATCCTCTACTTAGTAACCTAGGCTTATCAGAACACAGTTTGAAATCTACTGCAAGTGTTTCAGCAGCCTTTAAATTCAGCAAGCTGAGTAACTCATCTTCAAGGGAATCGTGCACTGGTGGAATTGGAAGGGCCTTTGCAATTAACCAGATGCCGCCTAATTTTGTAAATAGACTCCTGGATATTTGAATGACTTAACTACAATTCCTATACGCCAGGTTTTATAGAGCGTTTCTGAAGGCCCACGGCTTGAATGTGAGGTCAAACAGAGACTAGTGACTGATGAGTTCAGCTAGGACAGGGGTATAAAGTGAGAAAATCAGTATTTCCTGTTGGCACTAGAGATTTGCTGGCTGAAGATAAAGGAGAGTAGGCATCAAAAAGAAGGAAGGAAGAACTCTGAAAAGGAAGGAAGAACTCTGAACTCTATAAAAAACAGGCTTTAATAACAGAAATCTACCTCAAAGACTGTTTTAAAAAGAAAAAAGAAACCCAACAAACAAGAACTCTTGCAGTTAAGGGAATTGTGTTCAGTATATAAGGGATGACTTTGCATATTTGCCTCAAATCACCCCATGCCTTCTTTGCGTTTATGACTCATGTACATTTATTTTTGTATAGCCCTTTAAACTAACCTCATTCATTCATACCCCTTTAAACTAACTTCATTCATTCATTCATTCATTAACAATGTACTGTTCTTTTTAATGATAAAAATCCTAAATAGGAATAGAAGGAAACTTCTTCAGCATGATAAAGACCATATATGAAAAACCCACAGCTAACTTTATATCAATGGTACCATCAAACCGAAAGTTTTTCCCTTAATATTATTAACAAGTGCCTGATTTTGCCACTTACATTCAACATGGTATTAGCAATTGTAGCCAGAGAAATTAGGCAACAAAAATAAAGGCATTTAAATTGGAAAGGAGCAAGTACAATTATCTCTGTTCACAGATGTTGTAGTCTTCTTTGTTGAAAACCTTAAAGATTCCACGCATGAAAATTAGAGCCAATAAACAAATTCAGCAAAATGGAGCCATGCAAAATCAACACAAAAAAATCTGTTGCATTTTATTTTATTTCTTATTTATGTATTTATTTATATATATTTTTAGATACAGGGTCTCTGTTGTCCAGGCTAGAGTACAGTAGCATGATCATAACTTACTGCAGCCTTGAACTCCTTGGCTCAGGTGATTCTTCTGCCTCAGCCTCCCGAGTAGCTGGGAATACAGGCATGTGCCACCACACCCAGCTCATTTTTAAATTCTTTGTAGAGACGGTGTCTTACTATGTTGCCCAGACTGGTCTCAAGCTCCTGATCCTCCCTCCTTAACCTAGGCGTGAGTCATTGCACGTGGCCTGGTTGCATTTTATACTCTAGCAATGAATAATCAATCCAAAAAGGAAACTAAGAGAACAACTCAAGTCATAATATCATCAAAAAGAGTAAAATACTTATAAATACATTTAACCAAGGAGCTACAAGATTTGTGTACTGCAAACTTCAAAACATTGCAGAAAGAAATTGAAGAAAATATAAATGAATATGAAGACATCCTGTGTTCATGAATTGAGAGATATATCGTGTTTTCGTTGTTGTTTAGACAGGGTCTTGCTTCTGTCACCCAGGCTGGAGTCCAGTGGTACAATCTTGGCTCATTGCAGCCTCTGCTTCCCAGGTTCAGGTGATTCTCCTACCTCAGCCTCCTGAGTAGCTGGGATTACAGGCGTGCACCACCAAGACCAGCTCATTTTTGTTTATTTTGTAGAGATTGGTTTTGCCATGTTGCCTAGGCTGGTCTTGAACTCCTGAGCTCAAGTAATCTGCCTACCTCAGCCTCTCAAAGTGCTGGGATTACAGGCAGGAGCCACTGCACAGCCTGGAAGATCTAAAATTGTTAGAATGACAATACTGCCCAACAGAGTCTACAGATTCAATGCAATCCTATCTAGCTCCTAAGGCCAGTTTTTGTAGAAATAGAAAAACCCATTCTAAAATTCAAGTGAATTGTAAGGGACTCTGAATAGCCAAAATAATCTTGAAAAAGAAGAACAAAATTGGAAGTCTCACACTTCCTGATTTTAAATCTTATTACAAAGTTATGGCTGGGTGTGGTGGCTCATGCTTCTAATCTCAGCACTTTGGGAGGCCAAAGTGGAAGGATCAGGAGTTTGTGACCGGTCTTGGCAACATAGTGAGATCCTATCTCTATTAAATTAAAAAAAAAAAAAAAACAAAGTTAATTGTAATTAAAATAGTGTCGTATGGGCATAAAGACAGATGTTTAGACCAATACAATAGAATAAAGAGCCCAGAAATAAATCTTTGCATATGTGGGCAACTGCTTTTCAACTAAGGTGCCAAGACTAATTCAGTCAGGAAAGGTTAGATGTTTCAACATATGAGGCTGGGAAAACTGGATAGCCACATATGAAAGAAAAAAGTTGGACCCTTACCTTATATAGTATTATATACAAAAATGATCAAAAACTTAAATCTAAGACTTAAACGTATGAAACTCTTACAAGAAAACATAAGAGAAAATGACATTGGATGTGGCAATACTTTTTAGGCTATGACACTGTTGCTTATTTTACAGGATGCTTTCCCTCCCCAACCCATGACCACACATGCCAATAGCAATCCCAGATATTATTATGACTAAAAATGCCACTGGACATTTCCAAACATCCTGCCTGTAGTTGAAACCACTATAAGATACAAAAGATATTTTTGTGCGTTGTTAATAGCACATTTTCAGAGATTGGTAAGAAACTGCCCCATTTTGGTAGGGTGTCTTCTCTATCCACTCTTCTTAGTACAAATTGTTAAATTAGCTCATCCCTTTAACATAATTTTTAATGTTTGTGGGTACATTGTAGGTATATATATTTATGGGGTACATGAGATATTTTGACACAGTCATACAATATGTAATCATCACATCAGGATAAATGAGATATCCGTCACCTCAAGGATTTATCCTTTATTTATTTATTTATTTATTTTCAGAGGGAGTCTTGCTCTGTTGCCCAGGCTGGAGTGCAATGGCTTGATCTTGGCTCACTGCAACCTCCGCCTCCCGGGTTCAAGCAATTCTCCTGCCTCAGCCTCCCGAGTAGCTGGGATTAGAGGCGCCCGCCACCACACCTGGCTAATTTTTGTATTTTTAGTAGAGATGGGGTTTCACCATGTTGGCCAGGCTGGTCTTGAACTCCTGGCCTCAAGAGATCCACCTGCCTCGGCCTCCCAAAGTTCTGGGATTACAGGAGTGAGCCACTGCGCATGGTCAACATTTATCCTTTCTTTGTGTCACAGACAACCCAATTATACTTTTTTAGTTAGTTTAAAATGTGCAATAAATTACTATTGCCTGTAATCACCCGGTTGTGCTATCAAATACTAGATCTTACTCATTCCATCTAACTATACTTTTGTACCCATTAACCAGCCCCACTTCTCCCCTGCCACAGTACCTTCCCAGTCTCTGGTAACCACCTTTTTTTTTTTGAGACAGGGTCTCGCTCTATCTCCCAGGCTGGAGTTCAGTGGCGCAGTCTCAGTTCACTGCAACCTCTGCCTCCTGAGTTCAAGCAATTCTCCCTGCCTCAGCATCCCGAGGAGCTGGGATTACAGGCACCCGCCACCATGCCCAGCTAAATTTTTGTACTTTTAGTAGAGACAGGATTTCACCATGTTAGCCAGGCTTGTCTCAAACTCCTGACCTCAAGTGATCTGCCTGCCTCAGCCACTGCGCCTGGCCCCTAACCACCATTCTACTCTTATCTCCATGAGTTCACTTGTTTTGATTTTTTAGCTCATACAAACAAGTGAAAACATGAGAAGTTTGACTTTCTGTGCCTGGCTTATTTCACTTGACATAATGACCTTCAATTCCGTTTATTTTGTTGCAGATGCCAAGATCTACTTTTTTTTTATGGCTGAATAGTATTCCGTTGTGTATAAGTACCACATTTTCTTTATCCATTCATCTGCTGATGGACACTTAGGCTGTTTCTAAATCTTGGTTATTCTGAATAGTGCTGTAATATAAACAAGGGAGTGCAGATATCTCTTTGTCACACTGATTTCCTTTTTTGGGGGTATATACCAAGCAGTGGGATTCCTGGATCATATGTAAAGTTCTATTTTTAGTTTTTTGAGAAACCTCCAAACTATTCTCCGTAGTAGTTGGACTAATATATATTCCCACCAACAGTGCACAAGGGTTCCCTTTTCTCCCTCCACATTCTTGACAGCATTTGTTATTGCCCGTCTTTTGGATGAAAACTGTTTTAACTGGGATGAGATGATATCTCATGACAGTTTTGATTTGCATTTCTCTGATCGATGATAATGAGTACCTTTTCATGTACCTGTTTGCCATTCGTATGTCTTCTTATGAGAAATGTCTGTTCAGATATTTTGGCCATTTTAAAATTGGATTACTAGTTTTTTTAATATACTTTTTTTCAGTTCCTTATACATTCTGGTTATTAATCCCTTGTCAGAGGGGTAGTTTACAGATATTTTCTCCCATTAATATGGTTCTGTGGTTTGTCTCCTCACTTTGTTGATTGTTTTCTTAGCTGTGCAAACGTTTTTAACTTGATGTGATCCCATTTATCCATTTTTGCTTTAGTCATCTGTGCTCATGGGATATTACTCAAAAAAACTGGACAACAGTTCAATATCCTGGAGATCTTCCTCAATGTGTTCTTTTAGTAGATTCATAGTTTGAGTTTTGTTTTGTTTTGACAGAGTTTCACTCTTGTTGCCCAGGCTGGAGTGCAGTGGCGTGATCTCAGCTCACCGCAACCTCTGCCTCCTGAGTTCAAGAAATTCTCCCTCAGCCTCGTGAGTAGCTGGGATTACAGGTGCCCACAACCATGCCCAGCTAATTTTTTGTATTTTTAGCAGAGATAGGGTTTCATCATGTTGGCCAGGCTGGTATCAAACTCCCAACTTCAGGTGATCCACCCGTCTTGGCCTCCCAAAGTGCAGGGATTACAGGCGTGAGCCACCTTGCCCCACCATGAGGTCTTAATATTTAAGTTTTTAATCTATTTTGATTTGATATTTGTTTGTAAGAAATAGGGGTCTAGATTCATTCTTCTGAATATAAATACCCTGTTTTCCTAGCATCATTTATTGAAGAGATATTCTTTTCCCAGTGTATGTTCTTGGGGACCTTTGTCAAAAATGAGTTCACTGAAGATGTATGGAATTGTTTCTGGGTTCTCTATTCTGTTCCACTGGTCTATGTGTCTGTTTTTATGCCAGTACCTTGCCCTTTTGGTTATTATAGCTCTGTACTATAATTTCATGTCAGGTAATGTGATTTTTCTGGTTTTGTTCTTTTTGCTTAGGATAGCTTTGCCTATTATGGGTCTTTTGAGGTTCCATATAAATTTTAGAATTTGTTTTTCTGTTCTCATGAAGAATGCCATTGGTATTTTGATGAGGATTGCATTGAATCTGTAGATTTCTTTGGGTAATATGACATTTTAACAACAATGATTCTTCCAATCTATGAACATGGAATGTCTTTCCATTTTTGCTGTCCTCTTCAATTTCTTTCTTTGCTATTTTATCACTTTCATTGTAAAGATATTTTATTCCTTTGATTACATTCGAGGTACTTTATTTTATTTGTAGCTACTGTAAATGGGATTACTTTCTTATTTTTTAGATTGTTTGCTACTGACATATAGAAATGCTACTGATTTTTTGTATGTTGATTTTGTATCCTGAAACTTTAGGATGCAACTATTAGGTCAGTTCTAATAGTTTTTTGCTGGAGTCTTTAGTTTTTCCAAATATGAGATCATATCATCAGCCAGCAAAGATAAATTTGATTTCCTCCTTTTCAGTTTGGATGCCCTTAATTTTTTTCTCTTATCTGATTGCTCTAAATAGGACTTCCAGTACCATGTTGAATAACAGTGGTAAAAGTGGACATCCTTGTTTTGTTCCAGATCTTAGAGAAAAGGCTTCCAATTTCTCCCCATTCAGTATAATACTAGCTATGGGTCTGTTATATATGGCTTTTATTATGTTGAGGAATATTCTTTCCATACCCAGTTTTTGGGAGGTTTTTATCATGAAGGGATGTTGAATGTTAGCAAGTTTTTTTTCAGCTTCAGTTGAAATAATCATGTCTTTGTCCTTCATTCTGTTGATATGATGTATGACATTAATGGATTTGTATATGTTGAACCATCTTTGCATCACTGGGATAAATTCTACTTGGTTATGATAAATGATGTTTTTGATGTATTGTTGAATTTGATTTGCTAGTATTTTGTTAAGGATTTTTTCATCAATATTCATCAGCGATACTGGCTTGTAGTTTTCTTTTTTTGATGTGTCTTTGTCTGGTTTTGGCATCAAGGTAACCCTGGCCTCATAGGATGAGTTTGGAATTATTCCCCCTTCCTCTATTTTTTGGAATCGTTTTGGTAGAATTGGCATTTTTCCTGAAATGTTTGCTAGAATTCAGTAGTGAAGTCATTGGATTCTGAGTTTTTCTTTGCTAAGAGACTTTTTATTATGGCTTCAATTTTATTACTTGTTATTCATCTGTTCACATTTTGGATTTCATTATGGTTCATTCTTAGTAGGTTGTGTATTTCTAGTAGGAATTTATTTCTTCTAGGTTTTCCAATTTATTCTCATATAGTTGCTTATAGTGACTCTAATGATCCTTTGAATTTCTGCAGTATCAGTTGTTGTGTCTCCTTTCTCATCTCTGATTTTATTTTTTTGTTTTTCTCTTTTCTTCTTCATTAGTCTGGCTAAGGGTTTGTCAATTTGTTTTTAAAACGCCAACTTTCAGTTTCATTGATTTTGTCTATTGTTTTCTTTGTTTCAGTTGCATTTATTTTGCTCTGATCTTAATTTCTCTTCTTCTACCAATTTTGGATTTGGTTTGCCCTTCCTCTCCTAGTTCTTTAAGATGCATAGTTTGGTTGTTTATTTGAAGTTTTTCTACTTTTTTTTTTTGAGACGGAGTCTCAGTGTGTGGCCCAGGTGGGAGTGCAGTGGTGTGATCTTGGCTCACTGCAACCTCCGCCCCCTGGGTTGAAGCGATTCTCCAACCTCAGCCTCTTGAGTAGCTGGGACTACAGGTGCCTGCCACCATGCCCAGCTAATTTTTTGTGTTTTTAATAGAGACGGGGTTTCACCGTGTTAGCCAGGATGGTCTCGATCTCCTGACCTTGTGATCTGCCTGCTTCGGCCTCCCAAAGTGCTGAGATTACAGGCGTGAACTACCACACCTGGCTGTTTTTCTACTTTTTTGTGTAGTGCATATATAAACTTCCGTCTTAGCACTCCTTTTGCTGTATCCCATAGGTTTTGCTATGTTGTATTTTCATTATCATTTGTTTCAAGAAAATTTTTAATTTTCTTATTAGTTTCTTCATTGACCCACTGGTCATTCAGGAGTCTGTTGTTTAATTTCCATGTATTTGTATAGTTCCAAAATTCCTCTTGTTGTTGATTTCTAGTTTTATTCCATTTTGGTCAGAAAAGATACTTGATGTAATTTTGATTTTTTTTTTTTTTGAATTTTTAAAGACTTGTTTTGTGGCCTAACATATAGTCTATCCTTGAGAAAGATCCATGGCTGAAGAGAAGAATCTGTATTCTGTAGCTGTTGGATAAATATTCTGTAAATATCTATTAGTTTCATTTGGTGTATTGTGCAGATTAAGTTCAATTTTTCTTTGTTGATTTTCTGTCTGGAAGATCTGTCCAATGCTAAGAGTCGGGTGTTGAAGTCTCCAGCTATTATCATGTTAGAGTGTATTTCTGTCTTTAGCTCTAATAATATTTGCTTTATATATTTGGGTGCTGTAGTGTTGGGTACATACATGTTTACAATTGTTATATCTTCTTGCTGAATTGACTCCTTTATTATTATATAATCGTCTTTTCTAATTTTTTGTCTTACATATATATAGCTACATCTTCTCTTTTTAGGTTTCTATTGGTATGGAGTGCTTTTTCCCATTTCTTTATTTTCAGTTTATGTGTGTCTTTATAGGTGAAGTGTGTTTCTTGCAGTCAACAGATCATTGAGTTTTGTTTTTTTAATCCATTTGACAACTCTGTATCTTTTTATTGGAGAATTTGGTCCATTTACATTCAATGTTATTATTGATAAGGACTTAGTCCTGTCATTTTGTTATTTGTTTTATGGTAGTTGTTGTTTTTTTCTTATCTTCCTTCCATTCTTTCTTTTAGTGAAAGTGATTTTCTCTGGCAGTATGTTTTAATTTCTTTTTTTGTGTGTGTGTGTATCTGTTGGATCTTTTTTGATTTGAGGTTACTATGAGGCTTGCAAATAATGCATACATTTTGACACAGGGTCTCACTCGGTCACCCAGGCTGTAGTGCAGTGGTGTAATCACAACTACCTGCAACCCCAGCCTCCCGGGCTGAAGTGACCTTCTTACCTCAGCCCTCTGATTAGCTGGGAGCACAAACGTGCACCTCCACACCAGGCTATTTCTTTTATTTTTTGTAGGTATGGGGTCTCGCTTTGTTGCTTAGGCTGATCTTGAACTCTTGGACTCAAGCAATCCTTCTGCCTCAGCCTCCTAAAGTGCTGGAATTACATACATGAGTCACCATGCCTGACTTCAGATAATATAGCCCATTATTTTAAACTGATGACAACTTAACACTGATTGCATAAACAAACTAACAAACAAAAACTAATAAAAATGCTACACTTAACTTTATCCCTTCACTTTTTAGCTTTTTGTTTTTTTCTATTTATATCTTATTAGACTTTTTATGTCTTGAAAAGTTGTTGTAGTTCTTTTCATTGGTTTATCTTTTAGTCATTCTACTCAAAATATGAGTAGTTTACACTTTGCAATTACGGTGTTATAATATTCTATGGTTTTCTGTGTACTTATTATTACCAGTGAGTTTTGTACTTTCAGGTGATTTCTTACTGCTCCTTAACATTCTTTTCTTGTTTTCCTTATTTACTATTTATTTTGAGACAGAGTCTCACTCTGTTAGCCAGGTTAGGGTACAGTGGCATGATCTCCGCTCACCGCAACCTATACCTTCTGGGCTAAAGTGAGCCCCCAACCTCAGCCTCCTGAGTAGCTAGCTGCTATTACAGGTGCACACCATCATTTCCATAAAAAATTTAAAAATTTTTAAATTTTTTTTGTAGAGACAAGGTCTCACTATATTTTCCAGGCTGGTCTTGAACTCCTGGGCTCACACAATTCTCCTGCCTTGGCCTCTCATGTGCTGGGATTATAGGCATGAGCCACTGCACCTGGGCAACATTTTTTACTTTCAGATTGCAGTACTCCTTTTATTGTTTCTTGTAGGATAGGCCTGGTGTTGATGAAATTCCTCAGTTTTTGTTTATCTCAGGAAGTCTTTATTTTTCCATATTTGAAGGATATTTTCTCCAGACATACCATCCTAGGATCCAAGTTCTTTTCCTTTAGCACTTTAAATATGTCATGTCACTCTCTCCTGGCCTATAGATTTCCAATGAAAAGTCTGCTGCCAGGAATATTGGAGCTCCATTGTATGTTATTTATTTCCTTTCTCTTGCTGCTTTTAGGATCCTTTATCTTTGACCTTTGGAAGTTTGATTATTAAATATCTTGAGGTAATCTTATTTGGGTTAAATCTGCTTGGTGTTCTGTGACCTTCTTTTACTTGAATATTGGTATTTTTCTCTAGTTTTGGAAAGTTCTTTGTTATTGTCCCTTTGAATAAAGTTCTAACCCCTTCTCTACCTCCTTTTTAAGGCCAATAACTCTTAGCTTTGCCCCTTTCAGGCTATGTTCTAGATTTTGTCGGCATGCTTCATTCTTTTTTATTTTTTGTGTGTGCACGTGTTCTCTGCCTGTGTATTTTCAAATAGCCTGTCTTCAAGCTCACTAGTTATGTCCCTGCTTGATCAATTCTGCTATTAAAATACTCTGATGCATTATTCAGTATGTCAATTGCATTTTTCAACTATAATTTCTGTTCGATTTCTTTTAGTTATTTCAATTGTTTTGTTACATTTTTAGGACTCTGATTCCTATAAATAGGATTGTAAATTGCTTCTTTTTGTTATCTTAAATTTCATTGAATTTCCTGAAAACAGCTATTTTGAATTATCTGTTTGAAAGAAAGGTCATCTTTCTTTCCATCTTTCTTTCGCTCTGTCTCTCCATGATTTGTCTTTGGTGGCTTATTTAGTTCATTTGGTGAGGTCATGTTTTCCTGGATGGTTTTGATGCTTGCTGGTGTTCATCAGCACCTGAGCATTGAAGATAAGTATTTATTGTAGTCTTTGTAGTCTGGGCCTGTTTGTACCTACCCCTCTTGGGAAGGCTTTCCAGGTGTACGGTGGGAATTGGGTGTTGTAATCTAAATTTTTTGTCACTGTAGTCATATCTGTATTAGGGGGCACCCCAAGCCCTATCGCGTTGTGGCTCTTGCAGACTCACAGAGATAAAATCTGGTGGTCTCGGATAAGATGCAGAAGAATCCTCTGAATTACCAGGCAGAGATTCTTGTTCTCTTCCTTTACTTTCTCCCAAACAAATGGAGTCTCTCTCTCTGTGCTCAGCCACCTGGAACTAGGAGAGGGGTAACACAAGCACCCCTGTGGCCACCACCACTGGGACTGCACTAGGTCAGACCTAAAGCCAGCATAGCACTGGGTATTGCCTAAGGCCCATGGTAACCACTGCCTGTCTGCCACCTATGTTCACTCAAGGTGTTAGGGCTCGACAATCAGCAGGTGGTGAAGTCAGCCATGCTTGTGTCCTTCCCTTCAGGGCAGCAAGTTTTCCCTGTCCTGGGCAGGTCCATAGATGTCATCTGGGAGCCAGGGACTGCAGCTGGAAACCTCAGGAATCTACCAGGTTCTGTATTCCACTGAGGCTGAGCTGGAACGCAAGCAATAAGACAAAGTCCGTCGCACTTTCCTCTCATTTCCACAAGCAGAGGAGTCTCTCCCTATTGCCCAGTACTGTCCCAGGCCTGTGGCAAGTACTGCCTGCCCCGGGGTTCTTCAGTCACAGCTTGTATGGAATTGCTGCTAGGTTTGGGACTCTCTCTTCAGGCAGTGGGCTCCCCTCTGGCTTAGGGCAGGTCCCGAAATATCATTTAAGAGCCAAGGCCTGGAATCAGGGTCCCCAAGAGCCCATTTGGTTCTCTACCTCACTGTGCTGAGCTGGTACCTAAGCTGTAAGACAGTCTTCATTACACTTGAGAGTACTCCTTTTCTTAAGCAGAAGTGGCCACTCCCCATAGCCACCACAGCTAGGAATGTGCTGAGTCACAGCTTAAGCCAGCAAGTCTCTGAGTCTCACCAAATGCCCACAGCAAGTACTGCCTGGGTACCACTACTGATTATTGAGGGCCCAAGGGCTCTTTGATCAGCAGGTGATAAATCCTGCCAGGACTGTGTTTTTCCCTTCAAGGCAGCAATTTCGCTTCTGGCCCAGGGTGTTTCTAGAAATGTTATCCAAGAGCTAGGGCCTCACAACTCTGACTGGTTTCCTATTCTACTGTGGTTGAGCTGGTATTGAAGTTGCAAGACAAAGTCATCTTTACTCTTCCCTTGCCTCTGCTCAAGTGGAAGGGAGGAGTTTCTCCCAGAGCTATGAGCTGCACTGCCTGAGCTTGGGTAAGGGTTGGTGCAAGCACTCCCTTAGCTGCCCCAGCTTGGTGTCTCACTAGGTCATGTTGCCCTTCAAGTCCACTGGTTTTGAGCCCAGCATAGCACCAAAACTTCCAGGAATTGCTGTTTTTGTGGCCCATTCTGCCTTTCCAGTTTATTTAGAACCCCAGAGCACTTTAGTTCACAGTGATAAGGCTTGCTGGAACTCTGGTCCTGACCACTGGGATAGGCAAATTCCCTCTGGTTACATTTGGTATAAATGCTCCCTTCATCAGCATTGGTTCTGCTCTGTGTTCCTTCCACTGCGACAGGGCAGCACTGAGTTCCAATG
>NW_012104043.1:691591-697397 GCF_000951045.1 Mandrillus leucophaeus
CACTGAGTTCCAATGCAAAGTCCCATAATCACTGTGCTCTCTCTACCCCAACACACAGATTCTCTCTCCATGGCATGTGGCCACTGCCGTGAGATTGGGGAGGGGTGGTGTCTGCAATTCAAGACTGTCTTTCCTTCCCTCTTCAGCGTTGCTTTCAATGATGTGAGGTTAAAACCCATACTATGATCGTTCATCTGATTTTTGGTTGTTGTGAAGGTGTTTTTTGGGGTAGATAGTAGTTCAATTTAGTGTTCCTGTGGGGAGGACAATTGATGAAGGCTCCAATTCAGTGATCTTGTTCCACTACCTCTCTCTCTTGCTTAGTTTTTATTACATAAAAATATTTATGTTTATAATATTTCAATTATGTTCTACAATATAATCATAATTTCTACAAGGGTAATATTCATTTTTTTTTTTTGGGAGAGTCTCGCCCTGTCGCCCAGGCTGGAGTGCAGTGGTGCGATCTCAGCTCACTGCAAGCTCTGCCTCCCAGGTTCACGCCATTCTCCTGCCTCAGCCTCCCAAGTAGCTGGGAATACAGGCGCCCGCCACCACGCCCGGCTAATTTTTTTTGTATTTTTTGTAGAGACGGGGTTTCACTGTGTTAGCCAGGTTGGTCTCGATCTCCCAACCTCGTGATCCACCCGCCTTGGCCTCCCAAAGTGCTGGGATTACAGGCATGAGCCACTGCACCCGGTCATTCATTTTTATATAAATGTATTTAATGTGTGTTATCAGTCTTTTTGCATCTCTTTTCCAGAACTCTTTTTATCTCTTTTGATTAGCTGGGTTTTGATGTTAAGTAGTATTTTTCAACTAGTGTTCGTGGACATTGACTAACCTGACTTCTTTCATGGTTGAGAATACTTTCTATAACTTGACACCATTTATAAGGCACATGGAGAAATACTATGACTTCAGGAAATTAAGTATAGAATAAGCATATTTCATTATTAAGGAAGATGTGACATTTAAAATTAAGTTTACTTTAAAATTTGTAGAGGGTGGGTGGAGTGGCTTATACCTATAATCCCAGAAGTAGGAGGCCAAGGCGAGAGGACTGCTTGGGTCCAGGAGCTCAAGACCAGTCTGGGGAACATACTGAGACCCTGTATTTACAAAAAAAAAAAAAAAAAAAAAATTAGCCCGGTGTGCTGGCATGTGCCTGTGGTCCCAGCTATGTGAGAGGATCACTTGAATCCAGGAGGCTGGGGCTGTAGTGTGCTGTAACTGGGCCATCGCACTCCAGCCTGAGTGAAAGAGTGTGACTCTGTCATTAAAAAAAAAAAAAAAAAAGCATTCTCTTTGGTTTCATTATTGTATTTTTTATGTGCCTATTAAAAGTAAGTTAATAGCTTTCATTAAAGGAGTTGATAAAAGATGACATGAGATAAATAAAAAAATTATGAAGAGAACAGGAGAGGAGGAAATGATATTAGTAGATACTGGGTTAAGAATAATCAGTACTCATATCAAGCTGGGTGCAGTGGCTCACGCCTGTAATCTCAGCACTTTGGGAGGCCAAGGCAGGTGGATTGCTTGATTCCAGGAGTTCAAGACCAGCCTGGGCAACATGGCAAGGCCCTGTCTCCACAAACAAAGAAAACAAATGAGAATAATCATAATAATTAAAAACAAAAATTAGATGTGTAGATGGAGCATTTAAAGACTAATTTTCTAATCATTACTATCAATACATCAGGAGAAACAACACTTTTCTGTAGAGAACTCTGTGAGGAATTTTTCACAAGGTTTGTTATATATGGAGTATTGGAAACATGACACACACAAAGGATGAATAACATAGCAAATGTCTGTAGTATCCCCACAACCATTATCCCATCATAACCTAATGCCGTGCTTGCTTCAGATATTTTTATTTCAGAAATAAAATAGAAGAATACAAATTATGCTTCCTAAATGCTATTTCTCAGTCAAAGGCATCAGAGCTTCTTAGGTAAATGGTTGGTTCCAGATCTGAGGCAGGAAATGAAAAATGAGCCTGGAACATGTTGTTATGCTAGAAAGCAAGAATGCACCCGGAGACTACTAACTTGAAGGCAATTTGAAGGGCCTTCCACTGGCCAAGATATTTTGGGAATCAATAAGAATAAATGCAATTATGTGTTTAAATAATTAGGTGTTTAAATTATGTGTTTAAATAGTAAATGCATTATGTGTTTAAATCCATGAGTTCATGAAGATAAACAATTCATTGGCCAACACTTTTGGATTGTGATATAGAATCGAACTTGTTATTTTGAAAACAAATAAAGGAAAAGAATCTAGCAGTTACTCTGCCTGTTTTGAACATACTGGACCTCGAGGTAAACAAATTCTTAATGAAGTGTTCTCTTTAAATAAAATTTCCAGCTAATAAGTGAAGAAGGGGTTATAAATGTAGCCTACTACAAATTTGTAACCCCTGATGAAATACTTAATGGGTCTAGTAATAATCGTCAAAAGAAGAGAGACAATCAGGCGTTTGGAGCTTCCTAATGGAAGTATACAACACCTAGGATGTATTCTTGTCAAATGATTGGACCTGAATCTACTCAAGTTTTTAGATTTAAAATTTTGCAGTAAACAATGGAAGGCAAAAGGATGTGATTGATTAATGAAGCTATTTAGATGCAATCATATAAAGACCATAACAATTCTGTTTCTTAAGTAAATCAATTGTGTAGCAGTTTGCTAGGTCTGCCATAATAAAATACAATACTTGATTTAAACAACAGAAATTTATTTTCTCACTGTGTCTCTTTGTGTTTCCAAATTTCCTCTTCATATGAGAACACCACAAACCTGACAAAAACAAGCAGTGGGGAAGGATTCCCTATTTAATAAATGGTGCTGGGAGAACTGGCTAGCCATATGCAGAAAACTGAAACCAGACTCCTTCCTTACACCTTATACAAAAATTAACTAAACATAGATTAAAGACTTAAATGTAAAACCCAAAACCATGAGAATACTAGGAGAAAACCTAGGCAATACCATTCAGGACACAGGCATGGGCAAAGACTTCATGACAAAAACAACAAAAGCAATTGCGACAAAAACAACAAAAGCAATTGCAACAAAAACCAAAATTGACAAATAGGATTTAATTAAACTAAAGAGCTTCCGCACAGCAAAAGAAACTACCATCATCTGGGCATGGTGGCTCATGCCTGTAATCCCAGCACTTTGAGAGGCTGAGGCAGGCGGATCACCTGAGGTCAGGAGTTCCAGACCAGCCTGACCAACATGGAGAAACCCTGTCTGTCTCTACTAAAACTACAAAATTAGCTGGGCATGGTGGCGCATGCCTGTAATGCTATGTGGCCATAAAAAAGAATGAGTTCATGTCCTTTGGAGGGACATGGATGAAGCTGGAAGCCATCATTCTCAGCAAACTAACACAGGAACAGAAAACCAAACACTGAGTGTTCTCACTCACAGGTGAGAGTTGAACAATGAGAACACATGGACACAGGGAGGGGAACATCACACACCAGGGCCTGTTGGGGGATGGGGAGCAAGGGGAGGGAAAGCATTAGGACAAATACCTAATGCATGCGGGGCTTAAAACCTAGATGACAGGTTGATAGGTACAGCAAACCACCATGGCACGTGTATACCTATGTGACAAACCTGCACATTCTGCACATATATCCCAGAACTTAAAGTCAAATAAAATGAAAAAAAAGAACATGAGTCAGGTTGGATTAAGGCCCACCATAAAGACCTCATTTAATTTAATCACTTCTTCAAAAACCCTGTCTACAAATAAAGTCACATTCTGAGGTATTGAAAATAGCACTTCAACATGAATTTCTCGAGGACACAATTCTGTCCGTAACAAACTGTACGGGGGAAATAAGAGAGTATGAGTGGGATCCTTTCAACTAAACAAGTCTGAGACACATCAGCCAAAAGTAATATGGACATTATTTGGATTTTGATTTGAAAATTTAAACATTAAAAATTATGAGACAATCAGTGATATTTGTTTTCTTTTTTTTTTTTTTTTTTGAGATGGAATCTCACTCTGTTGCCCCGGCTGGAGTGCAGTGGCGCGATCTCGGCCCACTGCAAGCTCTGCCTTCCGTGTTCAGGCCATTCTCCTGCCTCAGCCTCCCAAGTAGCTGGGACTACAGGCACCCGCCACCACGCCCGGCTAACTTTTTGTATTTTTAGTAGAGATGGGGTTTCATTGTGTTAGCCAGGATGGTCTCGATCTCCTGACCTTGTGATCTGCCCACCTCGGCCTCCCAAAGTGCTGGGATTACAGGCGTGAGCCACCGCGCCTGGCCTGTTTTCTTTTTTATTGTAGTGACAAGGTCTCACTACATTGCCCAGTCTGTTCTCAAACTCTTGGGCTCAAATGATCTTCCCATCTCAGTCTCCCAAAGTGTTGAGATTACAGGTATGAGCCACCATGCCTGGCCAACAATTAGAGATATGTGAACAATGGCTGGATATTTGATGCTATTGAGAAAATTGCAGTCCCTGGCACTTCCACCAAAATAAAATAAAAGTAAAAATAAATTGTCCATTGTTTAGATTGATAATAGTGTTGGAGTTTGCTTGAAAGATAGAATCCATATCTGTTATAGATATCTGAAAATAGTGATGAATAAAAGTAGGCATTTGGAGCTTCCTAATGGAGGTATCAGTGACTAGAATGTATTATTGTCAAGTGATTGGACCTGAATCTACTCAATTTTTTAGATTCATAATTTTATAGTAAGCAAGGGAAGGCAAAAGGATGTGGTTAATGAAACTATTTAGATGCAATCACACAGAACATAATTCCATTTCTTAAGTAAATCAATTGTGTAGTAGTTTGCTTTCTGAAATCTGTTTCAAAATAATCTGTGGGAAAGAGGGAAAAAAGGTCGATATCAATGAAACAAAGATTGGCCACTAGTTGATGATTGATACATAGGAGTTTGTCATACTATACTTTCTACTTTGGAAATGTTTCAAAATTTCCATGATAACAAGAAAAAGTGAATATGATGACCAACACAATTGAGGACTTCCATTTTTAGCGATATTGCAGTGTTAGAAATCCTGAAACCGCTTGACCTACATAATAATGAAAAATACTTGATAATGTGTTAAAAACTGCTTTTCAATGTTTAGATGAGTCCACTAAGATCGGTAACAGAACAGGAGCAGAGACCAGGCAATTAAGCTACTCTTCGAAGTCCCTATGTGCCTTGAACCCTACAATGCTATTTATGACCTAAAAAGTCTACCACACAGAGAAGACAGGGAACAAAGCCCTGAGTCCGCACAGAATGAAAGCTTATCTTCATGCATACTGTCTGGAGCTCAGAATGGGCAAGCCAGAAAAAAAAAACCATGCTGTAAAAGCAGAGAAAACATTTCCATCTTGGACTGGGCTATGAATGGAAGTTTTAAAAAAGAAGAAATAAAGCCTCCTTTAAGAATGTGTAGCCACTGGCCAGATCTTAAGTGGTTTGGGATCTGAATCAACATTCTTTGCATGATTGAAAAACCACAAGTCTATACTTTATTTATTTACTTACTAATTTAATTAATTAATTAATTAATTTTTTTTTCCCCTGAGACAGAGTCTTTCTCTGTCTCCCAGGCTGGAGTGCAGTGGCATGACTTGGCGCACTGCAACCTCTGCCTCCTTGGTTCAAACAATTCTTCCTCCTCAGCCTCCTGAGTAAGCTGGGATTACAGGTGGGTGCCACTGTGCCCGGTTCATTTTTGTATTTTTAGTAGAGACGGGGTTTCACGAGGTTGGCCAGGCTGGTCTTGAACTCCTGACCTCAGGTGA
>NW_012104043.1:697447-699117 GCF_000951045.1 Mandrillus leucophaeus
TGAGACGAAGTTTTGCTCTTGTTGCCCAGGCTGGAGTGCAATGGCATGATCTTGGCTCACTGCAACCTCCGCCTCCCAGATTCAAGCAATTCTCCTGCCTCAGCCTCCCGAGTAGCTGGGATTACTGGCGCCTGCCACCATGCCCAGCTAATTTCTGTATTTTTAGTAGGCACGGAGTTTCACCATGTTGGCCAGGCTGGTTTCGAACTCCTGACCTCAGGTGATCCACCTGCCTCGGCCTCCCGAAGTGCTGGGATTACAGGCATGAGCCACTGCATCCAGCCTTATTTATTTAATTTTAGAGATGGGGTCTTGCCATGTTACCCAGGCTGGAGTGCAGAGTCTACTTGCAGGCACAATCATAGCACACTGTGGCCTGGAACTCCTTTGGCCTCAAGTGATCCTCCTGCTTCAACCTTCTGAGTAGTTGGGATTACAGGCACATGCCATCATGCTGGGCCCCACACGTCTGTAATTCAAAGGCTGTCAGGATGGGTAATATTCCCAGGTATCTGAAAGCAAACACAAACTTTCCCAGATAAGTGTATCCTCCTCAGTCCTCAAAGAATTCCTGCAGATAGGCAGCCAACAAAAAATTCATAATTAAAAAAAAAAGAGATCAAGCAAGCCATAGATAATAGAACCAGAAACACAGAGACTTTGGATATTATAATTATCAGAATTAAAGTAAATAACTCTGCCTGAAATGTTTTAAAATGTGAAGATGGCATTGAAAACATGAGGAAGAACAGGAGACAATCAAATAGCCAATTTGAAAAAGAACGAAATAGTATTTTTAGAAATAAAAAACCCTAGCCAGCTGTGGTGGTGTGTGCCTGTAGTCCCTGCGCTCTGGAGGCTGAGGCAGGAGGATGGCTTGAGGCCAGGAGTCTGAGAACAGCCTGGGCAACGTGGTGAGACCCTGTCTCCAAAAAAGTTGAAAAAAAAAAAATTAGCAGGTCATGTTGGCATGCGCTTGTAGTCCCAGCTGCTCTGGAGTCTGAGATGGGAGGCTTCCCTGAATCGAGGAGTTTGAAGCTGCAGTGAGCTATGAATTGTGCCACTGGACTTCAGCCTGGCAGCAGAGAGTGACCCCATCTCTAAAATAAAAAATAAAAATCATAGAAATTAAAACCCTGATAATTGAAATTAAGAATTCAAATGGATAGAAGATTAAACAGGAGGTTAATACAACTGTATAAGGAATTAGTGACCTGGAAAATATACATGAGGAAATTACCCAAGATCCTGCTACAGAGAGATAAAGATGTGGAAAATATGCAAGGATTAGAAAGAAGTTCCATCAGACTGTATACAGTAGTCCGCACTCATCCACAGTTTTGCCTTCTGTGACTTCAGTTACGGGTCCTCAAACTTGGTCCAAATATAGGTGAGTACAATGCAATAAGATATTTTGAGAAAGAGAGAGCGTCTGGGCACGGTGGCTCATGCCTATAATCTCAGCACTTTTGGAGGCCCAGGTGGGTGGATCGCCTGAGGTCGGGAGTTCGAGACCAGCCTGGCCAACATAGTGAAACTCCATCTCTACTAAAAATACAAAAAATTGGCTGGGCGTGGTGGTGGGTGCCTGTAATCCCAGATACTCAGGAGGCTGAGGCAGGAGAATCACTTGAACCCAGGAGGCGGAGGTTGCAGTGAGCAGAGATCAT
>NW_012104043.1:699427-714392 GCF_000951045.1 Mandrillus leucophaeus
AGATTCTCGCTCTGTTGCCCAGGCTGGAATGCAGTGCGTGATCTCGGCTCACCGCAACCTCTGCCTGCTGGGTTCTCCTCCCTCAGCCTCCGGAGTAGCTGGGATTACAGGCGCATGCCACCGTGCCCAACTAATTTTTGTATTTTTAGTAGAGACAGGGTTTCACCATGTTGGCCAGGCTGGTCTTGAACTCCTGACCTCAAGTGATTCGCCCACCTCAGCCTCCCAAAGTGTTGGGATTATAGGCGTGAGTCACTGCGCCCAGCGACATGACATATTTAAAATGCTGAGGGGAAAAATACTCTTACCCTAGAATAGTGTATCTGGCAAAAATATTCTTCAAACAAGAAGGAGACACAAAGACTTTCCCAAATGAAAGCTGTGGGACAACTCAAAAGCTGAGGGATTTCGTCAACACTAGACTTGTCCTATAAGAAATGTGAAGGGAATACTTTAATCAGAATGAAAACGACATTAATGAGCAATCAGAACTCATCTGAAGGTACAAAACTCACTGGTAATAGTAAGTCCACAGAAAAATAGACTATTATAACACTGTACCTGTGGTGTGTAAATTCTTATCTGAAGTAGAAAGACTAAATGATGAACCAATAAAAAGAACAGCTGCAACAACTTTGCAAGACATAGTAAATAAGATATAAATAGAAACAACAAAAAGGTAAAAAGCAATAGGATGAAGTTGAGGCATAGAGTCTTACTAGTTTCCTTTTTGCTTGTTTGTTTCTTTACACAAACAGTGTTAAGGTGTTACTAGCTTAAAATAATGGGTTATAAGATAGTATTTGCAAGCCTCACAGTAACCCCAAACCCTAAAACATACAACAAATACAAGAAAAATAAAGCAACAAATTAAATCATATCACCAGAGAAAATCACCTTCACTAGAAGAAAGACAGTAAGGAAAGAAAGAAGACCACAAAAAAAAAAAAAAAGAAAATAAATAATAAAATGGCAGGACTAAGTCCTTACCTACCAATAATAACATTGCATGTAAATGGACCAAATTCTTCAACCAAAAGACATAGAATGGCTGAATGGATTTAAAAAAAATTAAAAAAAAAAAATTTTTTTTTTAAATGGATTAAAAAAAAAAAAAAAAAGCAAACCTGGCCGGGCGTGGTGGCTCACGCCTGTAACCCCAGCACTTTGGGAGACCAAGGCGGGTGAATCATCTGAGGTCAGGAGTTCGAGACCAGCCTGGCCAACATGACAAAACCCCGTCTCTACTAAAAATATGAAAATTAGCCTGGCATGGTGGTGGGTGCTTGTAATCCCAGCTACTTGGGAGGTTGAGGCAGGAGAATTGCTTGAACCTGGGAGGTGGAGGTTGCTGTGAGCCAAGATTGCGCCATTGCACTCCAGCCTAGTCAACAAGAGTGAAACTCTGTCTCAAACAAAAAGCAAGACCCAATGATCTTGGGAGTATTGCAGTCTCCAGCTATTACTATACTGGGGCCTAGCTCTTTAGCTCTAATAATATTTGCTTTATATATCTGGGTGCACTAGACTCCACTAAAGAAAAGCCTAGACCTGATGACTTAATTGCTGAATTCTATCAAACGTTTAAAGAAGAACTAATACCAATCCCACTCAAATTATTTCAAAAAATAGGGAATACTTCCAAACTCATTCTGTGAGGCCAGTGTTACCCTGATACCAAAATCAAAGACACATTAAAAAAATGAAACTATAGGGAAACATCTCTGATAAATGAGGACTGATGCAAAGTCCTCAACAAAATATTAGCAAACTGAATTCATAATACATTAAAAAGATCATTCATTATCACCTAGTGGAATTTATCCTTGGGATGCAAGGATGGTTCAACATATGCAAATCAATCATTGTGATACATCATGTTAACAGAATGAAGGACAAAAACCTTATGATTATTTCAATTGATGCTGGAAAAGCATTTGACCACTTTCAATATCCCTTCATAACAAATACCTTTTTAGAAAACTCGTTATAGAAGGAACATACCTCAATATAATGAAAGTCATTTATGACAGACCCACAACTAGTAACATACTGAACAGGGAGAAACTGAAAGCCTTTTCTCTGAGATCTGGAACACAACAAAGATGTCCACTTTCACCAGTGTTATTCAACATAGCACTGGAAGTCCTAGCTAGAGCAATCAGCCAAGACAAAGAAACAAAGGTCATCCAAATGGGAAAGAAGTCAAATTATCCTTGTTTGAGATGTGATGATCTTATATTTGGAAAAACCTAAGGACTCCACAAAATAATTATTAGAACTGATAAACCAATAAAGTTGCAGGATACAAAATCAACATACAAAAATCAGTAGTACTTCTATGTACCAACAGTGAACAATCTGAAAATGAAATCCCACTTTACAGTAGTGACAAATAAAATTAAATACCTAGGAATTAACTTAAAGAAGTAAAAGATCTCTACAATGAAAACTATATAACACTGATAAAAGAAATTGAAGAGGACACCAAAAGATATTTCATGTTCATGGATTGGAAAAACCAATATTATTAAAGCGTTCATAGTACCCCAAATAATCTACATATTCAATTCAATCTCTATCAAAATATCATGACATTCTTCGTTAGAACAGAAAAAACAACCCTAAAATTTATATGGAACCACAAAAGACCCAGAATAGCCAAGCTATCCTCAGCAAAAAGAACAAAATTGGAGGACGTAACATTACCTGACTTCTGATTTTACCACAGAGCTATAGTAACCAATAGAATCATACTGGTATAAAAATAGACATATAGACAAATGGAACAGAAGAGAGAACCCAGAAGCAAATCCACACACCTACAGTGAACTCACTTTTGACAAAGGTGCCAAGAACATACACTGAGGAAAAGACCACCTCTTCAACAAATGGTGCTGGGAAAACTGGATATTCATATGCAGAAAAATGAAACTAGACTCCTATCTCTTGCCATGTACAAAATTCAAATCAAAACAGACTAAAGAGTTAAATCTAAGACCTCAAACTATGAAAGTACTCTAAGAAAACACTGGGGAAACTCTCTATGAGATTGGATTCAGCAAAAATTTCCTAAGTGATACCCCACGAGCACTGGCAACCAAAGCAATAATGGACAAATGGGATCATTTCAAGTTAAAAAGCTTCTGCACAGCAAACGAAACAACAGTGTGAAGAGACAACCCACCGAGAGGGAGAAAATATTTGCAAACTATCTAGCTAACAAGGGACTAACATCCAGAGTATATATGGAGCTCAAACAACTCTATAGGAAAAAAAATCTAATGATCTGATTTTAAAATGGACCAAAGATTTGAATAGCCATTTCTCAAAAGACATTACACAAATGGCAAACAGGCATATGAAGAGGTGCTCAGCATCATTGATTATGAGAGAAGTGCAAATCAAAACTACAATGAGATATCCTCTCACCTCAGTTAAAATGGCTTTATCCAAAAGACAGATAATAACAAATGCTGGCAAGGATGTGGCGAAAAGTGAACCCTTGTACACTGTTGGTGAGGATGTAAATTAGTACAATCACTATGGAGAACATTTTGGAGGCTCCTCAACAAACTGAAAATAGAGGTACCATATGATCCAGCAATCCCATTGCTTGGTATGTACCCCAAAGAAAGGAAATCATTATATCAAATGGATATCTGCACTCCCATGTTTGTTGCAGCATGGTTCACAGTAGCCAAAATTAGGAAGCAACCTAAGTGTTTGTCAACAGATGAAGGGATAAATAAAATGTGGTACATATACATAATGGAGTACTATACAGCCATATAAAAGAATGAGATCCTATTATTTGCAATGACGTAGATGGAACTGGAAATCATGATGCTATGTGAAATAAGCCAAGCACAGAAAGCCAAACATTGCATATTCTCACTCATTTATGGGATCTAAAAATGAAAACAATTGAAACGGAGATAGGGAGTAGGAGGATGGTTATCAGAATCTGGGAAGGGTATTGGGGGGTGGGAAGGAGGTGGGGATGGTTAACGGGTACAAAAAAATAGAATGAATAAGACCTAGTATTTGATAGCACAGTAGGGTTACTATAGTCAATAATATTTTTTTTTTGGCAGGGAGACAAGAGCCTTCCTCTGTCCCCCAGGCTGGATTGCAGTGGCACCATCTCGGCTCACTACAACCTCCGCCTTCCAAGTTCAAGCAATTCTCATGCCTCAGCTTCCCGAGTAGCTGAGATTACAGGCGTCTGCCACCACACCTAGCTAACTGTTTGTATTTTTAGTAGAGACAGGGTTTCGTCATGTTGGCCAGGCTGGTCTTGCACTCCTGACCTCAGGTGATCCACCCGCCTCGGCCTCCCAAAGTGCTGGGATTACAGGTGTGAGCCACCTCGCCCAGCCAATAACAATTTAATTGTACATTTTATAATAATGAAATGAGTATAACTGGATTGTTTATAATACAAAGGATAAAATCCTGAGGAGATGGCTACCCCATTCTCCATGATGTGATGATTATACATTGTGTGCCTGTATAAAACATCTCATGTATGCATAAGTATATACACCTACTGTGTACCCACAAAAATTAAAATTAAGAATTAAAGAAAATAGATTGGCTGATGGCCTTGTCACACACAGTATAATGTTTCTTAGTCTAATATTATGATGACGTAGGGAAGACTAAAATATAGTTCTAGGTGAGATGTTGACATCATATATTAGGTATGCCAACCAGATGTGAAAAAAATGCCAGGTCACTGTATAATGAATCATAAGTTTATTTAATGCTGATTGTACTTTAACTTTAGTTGCTCCCACAAATAAAGTCTTATCTCTATAGGCAATAAAATATTTATAGTAGTCAGAAACGGATCATATGAAAGGTCAGTCTTTCATGAAACTCTTCTCCATTTTCACAGCAAGGCAGATTCAGGTGAGGGTAGATAGGTTCCTGAATTACATAAGCTCATCTTTATTATTCAGACAACAAATATTTACTGAGTATTCCTTGTGTTCAAGGCACTGAACTAGGTAATATATGGAAATATCCTGAGATGTAAGACATGCTTTCCTATACCTCGTAATTTTCCATTTGTGAAATCCCAAGATTTTCAGACCTTGATGTCAGCTCTAGCTTCTTTGTCTTTTACCTTCAATGTTCTATCAGTCACCAGCTTCTGTAAATTCTTCATTTACAATGTTTCTTTGATGCCTCTTTTCTCAGTTTAAGTCATCTCTTTAGTTCAATCATTTTTTTTTTTTAAATTTCCGGACTGATCTCTGCCTTCCCACATCCCCCCATCCATTCTGTACATGAACAGAATAACCTTTCTTTTTCTTTCTTTTTTTTTTTTTTAACTTTTACTGTAGTTTCAGGGGCATATGTGAAAGGTTTTTGTATAGGTAAACTCGTGTCACAAGGGTTTGTGGTGCAGGTTATTTCATCAACCAGGTATTAATCCTAGTACCCAAGTTATTTTCTCTGCATCTCTCCCTCCTCCCAACCTGCGCCCTCTAGTAGACCCCAGTGTCTGTTGTTTCCTTCTTTGTGTTCATGAGTTCTCATCCTTTAGCTCCCATTTATAAGTGAGAACATGTGACACTTGGTTTTCTGCTCCTGCATTAGTTTACTAAGGATAATAGTCTCCAGCTCCTTCCATGTTCCTGTAAGACATGATCTCATTCTTTTTTATGGCTGCATAGTATTCCATGGTGTATATATCTTACACCCTCATGGTATATACATATACACCAGTGCATTTTCTTTATCCCGTCTGCTAATTACGGGCATTTATGTTGATAAGATTAACCTTTCTAAAACATTACGTTTATAACTGAAAGAGGAGCCGGTTGCTCATTGCCTGTGGAATGAAGACAAAATAACAAGAGTGAGGTATGATAAAGAGTGAATTTTGTTATCCATTGCCGGCAAGGAGGAAAGTGGTCAGAATACGTTACAAAAATGTCCACTTTCCAATTTCTGGAGAGAGGGCAGGGGTTTCAGAAGAGGGGCTCTGAATGCAGGAGAGGCAAGGGGGCTAGTAGGTGCCAGGTGGCGTGGGCTTGCCCCAGTAGCTTATCTTGAATTATTGTTCCATCTGGTGAAGGGGCCAGCACCTTCGTGGGCTCATCCAAGCTACAAATCAATCCCAGTCCGTCTTGCAGTCAATATCTAGCTGGGAGTGAACTCTGGCCTAGAAGTAATCTCCGGCTGGGGAGAGAATCCCAGAAGTGCCTGTTTTTGTGTCAGGATTAGGCCCCTGAACATTCTAAAGAAATATATGACCAGATAAGTGAGTATGATGTGAGCTTAACTGGCATCCAGGTAAATAAATGTGCATAAGGCATGGGAGCATAAGGTGGGAAAGGGGAGGGAATAGAGTGTTAAAACACATTCAAAGGCATATTTCAAGACAACAGAAAACACATGTGTGGTTCATCTCAAAGCTGTGTCTGGAGACTGGCGAGAAAGGAGGAAAGAAAAAAAGTTTAAACATGCAGCTTTTTTGTTTGTTTGTTTGTTTGTTTTTGAGACAGAGTCTCACTCTGCTACTCAGGCTGGAGTGCAGTGGCACAACTTGGCTCACCGCAACCTTCGCCTTCCGGGTTCAAGCAATTCTCCTGCCTCAGCCTCCCGAGTAGCTGGGACTACAGGTGCATGCCACCATGCCCGCCTAATTTTTGTATTTTTAGTAGAGACAGGGTTTCACCATGTTGGCCAGGCTGGTCTCGAACTCCTGATCTCAGGTGATCCACCCACCTCGGCCTACTCAAAGTGCTGGGAATACAGGTGTGAGCCACTGTGCCTGGACCTGTGTCTTGTTTCTCTTCTTTAGTGCCAAACATGGGACCTAATGTAAGGGAGCCCTCAAAACAACATTGCTTAATGAGGGGTTGGATGACATCTGCTTGAGGGAGAAATGGAATCATCGTTTACTTACTTACTTTCTTCTACAATATTGATCGTCTTGCTATTTTTCTGTTTTGTTTGTGCTGTTTGGAGCATAATCAAAGGGAGAAAGTAGTTTCACATTTTGGGCCTCCATTTAGCCATACTTGTGGATGATGGGTTTAATTGACCATTAGAACTCTTTTCCAATCTAACACTTTAGGGTGTATTGCCAAACTGGAAAGTACCCAAAGGCCCATCAAGAGTAGATAAATAAATTATATAGTATTCATACAGTGGAATCCTACATAAAGATAAGAATGAATATGCCTTTGTGACTTGCAAAATATATAAATTTCATGCAGATAATATTCAATGAAAGAAGTCAGTCTCGAAATGGTAACTACTTGCTTGGTTGGGCATGATGGCTCATGCCTGTAATGCCAGCACTTTGGGAGGCCAAGGCGGGTGGATCATGAGGTCAGGAGTTCCAGACCAGCCTGGCCAATGTGGTGAAACACCATCTATACTAAAAATACAAAAATTAGCCAGGCATGGTGGTGCATGCCTGTAATCCCAGCTACTCAGGAGGCGGAGGCAGGAGAATCGCTTGAACCCAGGAGGCCATGGCTGCAATAACCTGAGACAGTGTCACTCCACTCTAGCCTGGGTGACAGAGTGAGACCCTCTCTCTCAAAAAAAAATAATAATAATAACTACTTCATTTATATACAGTTTTAAACAGACACAACTAATATATAATGATAGAAGTCAGAATGGATGGGATGACCTTTGGGAGGGATGACCTTTAATGGTAATAGATGTTACCTTTGGAAGGGCTGGAGCTTGTGGGAGGCTTATGTGGCATTGCTAGTACACTTTTTTTTTTTTTAACCTGAGTGATAGGTATACAGGTGTGTTCACTTCGTAAATATATATCAAGCTATCCACTTAGATTTCCTGTACTTTTTTGGTACAGATGTTATACTTCCCTACAAAATTTAGTTAAACAAAAGACTTTTATAAGTACTGAAATGTAGTTTGGTGAATTCTTAACATTTAACCTTTTAGCCTATCTGCAGAGACAAATGTTATATACCCTACTGTACTTTCTGACCCTGCAGGTTAATTATCAATACCTAGGGTTTTTTTTCTTTATTTCACTGCAATCTAATTTTTAGAAGTGAACTTTATAACCAAATAAACTTTAAACTTTATAACCAATTGAACTTTTTTTTTTTTTTTTTTTTTTTTTTTGAGAGGAAGCCTACCTCTGTCACCAGGGTGGAGTGCAGTGGTGAGATCCCAGCTCTCTGCAACCTCTGCCTCCTGGGTTCAAGCGATTCTCCTGCTTCAGCCTCTCGAGTAGCTGGGACTACAGGCGCATGCCACCACGTCCAGCTAATTTTTGTATTTTTAGTAGAGATGGGGTTTCAGCATGTTGGCCAGGATGGTCTCGATCTCCTGACCTCGTGATCCACCTGCCTCGGCCTCCCAAAGTGCTGGGATTACAGGTGTGAGCCACTGCACCTGGCCCCAAATAAACTTTATAACCAAATGAATTACTTCTTAATTGGTCTCTTATCTGCTGTATAAAGCAAATTATACGAACCAAGGTGCTCTGGCTCCAGCATCTGGGCTCTTACTACCCCCATGATCCCCTGCCCCCTCCCCCATGCTGTCTCTCTCTGTGTAAAACCCACCTTCTGTTCACTTTCCATGTCTAAAAGATTTTGACACCTGCTTTTTGACCTTTCTCATCTCTCCAAGGTTATTGCTATCTTGGTTAACTTCTGTGTTTATTTTGATGATCATCCCATCACCCTAGCTTCTGTGCTCTCTGATCTCAACTCCATCTCCAGGATAGGCAGAATTCTAAAGATCTCCCTCTCCCCTAACCCCTACAATTCCAGTTCATTCCCTAGTTATTTCATCAAACACTAATCCAGGTACTGATCTGAAGGATTTTGAAGTTATAACTAAAATCCTAAGTTAGTTGACTGTAAAATACCAAGATTGTAAAGGTAGGCCTGATTTAATCATATAAGCCCTTTAAAAGGCAGAAAGAGCCTGGGCGTGGTGGCTCACGCCTGTAATCCCAGCACTTTTGGGAGGCCAAGGTGGGTGGATCACCTGAGGTCAGGAGTTTGAAACCAGCCTGGCCAATATGGTGAAACCCCGTCTCTACTAAAAATAACAAAAATTAGCTGGGCATAGTGATGCATGCCTGTAGTTCCAGCTACTCAGGAGGCTGAGGCAGGATAATTGCTTGAGCCTGGGAGGCGAAGGTTGCAGTGAGCCGAGATCATGCCACTGCCCTCCAGCCTGGGAAAAAGAGCGAGACTCAAGCTGATTTGAAAGTGGAGGGGCCACATGAGAAGAAATGCAGGCAGCCAAGAGGAGCTGAGGGTGCCCCTGGTTGACATTCAGCAAGGACACAGGAAACTCAGTCCTGGAACCAAAGAGAAATGGATTCTGCCAACAACCTGACTCTGCTTGGTTGAAGAGTGTCCAGCTAAGAGTTCAGCTGGCTGATACCTTGACTTGGCCTCGTGATACCCTGAGCAGAGTCTAGACTTCTGACCTCCACAACTGGGAGATAATAAATGGATATTGTTTTAAGACACTAACTTGATGGTAATTTGTTACTCTAGCAATAGAAAACAAATACACTTCCCTTCCACTTCCATAACTTCACTCTTGTGCTCAAACCGTGAGACCTTATCAAAACCTGGAATGTGAATATTAAATGCCAGCATCCCACTCAGTGACCTGATCCTCCTGTTTCAGCTCTTGCCATCTCCATGTGACCCCTCCATGTACTTTTTTTCTCCCTACCTATTCCTGGTTTCGCTTTCCTATGATGATGAATCACTTCACTCACACGACTCCTTTGCTTCATCTTTCCATTGCCTTACCCACCCAACAAAACCGTACCCTAGAATTTATCTAACCCTTTACCTTTACATCTCTGTGAATGAGAAAGCCATGCCCATTTGCAGCTTTCAAACCACTGTTTATAGAGTCCCATCCCAAGTAGTAGGGGCCTTGGTGTTGCTGTGCAATCTCTGTCTCATATTAGTGTTGGGAGGAAAAACTTCCTCTGCCAACTTAGGTCCAGTGCTTGGGGGCCTGTAAATTAACTGGCAATCGATGGATGAACAGGAGAATAGACAAGGTTTATTTACACTTATTCAGGTGAAGAGACTCTCTGTACAGTTAGGGATGAGAGTTTATATGCCAATAATATGGGAAAAGAGAGGAGGAAAGGGATCTATGGGAAAACAAATATGCTTTTATAGAAAGACAAATGGGCTTTTAGGGAAAGAAATGATGGTATGACAACTGGTGATATGTTCAGTTATGCAATTTGTCATTCAGGTGCAAGTGGTCTCCTTCCTGGCAGTGGAGTTTTCTTCCTGGCAGTGAAGTCTCCTTATTGGCAGTGAAGCTCCCCAAGAGGGAATTTATGGCAGCTTCACTCTCTGAAAGCTCTGCCTTTAGTCAAATAAGGGAAGCTCCAGAAAGGCTTCTTTCTGTATCTTAAATGTTTCAGTTTAAAACACTCTTCATACCAACTCAATGGGTGCCAGTGGGTCCCTCCATTAGCATCCTCTTCCATTTCCTTGGGGCCTTGTGGTGAGCAGAAAAATGACCTCTCAAAGGTGTCCATGTCTTATTCCCCAGAATGTGAATGATAGGTTACTTAGCGAAGGAGAATTAAGGTTCCAGATGAAATGAAGATTGTTAATCAAATGACTTTCTTTTGTTGTTTGAGATGGAGTCTCGCTCTGTTGCCCAGGCTGGAGTGCAATGGCATAGTCTTGCCTCACGACAACCTCTGCCTCCCTGGTTCAAGTGATCTCCTGCATCAGCCTCCCAAGTAGCTGGGACTACAGGCTCATGCCACCATGCCCGCTTGATTTTTGTATTTTTTGTAGAGACGGGGTTTCACTATGTTGGCCAGGCTGGTCTTGAACTTCTGACCTTGTAATCTACCCGCCTTGGCCTCCCAAAGTGCTAGGATTATAGGTGTAAGCCTGCCCAAATGACTGTACCTGGCCTAAATAACTTTAAAATAGGGAGATTATCCTGGCTTATCCAGTGGGCCTATTGTAATAACAAGGGTCCTTAAAGGTGGAAGAGGGAGGCAGAAGAAAATCAAAGACGTGATGACAGAAGCAGGGTCACAGAGCTGCTATACTGCTGGCTTTGCAGATGGAGAAAGGGGCCAAGAGCCCAGGAATGCCGGTGGCCTCTACAAGATGGAAAAGGTTCCAGAAAGGAACACAGACCTGCCGACATTTTGATTTTAGACCACTAGACCCATTTTAGACTTCTGACCCGTAGAAATGTAATATACTCGTGTTGTCTTAAACCACTAAGTTTGTGGCAATTTGTTATGGCAGCAATAGAAAACTAATACAAGCCTATTCAAATATTCATCATTTTCCCAAATCCTGAATCAGGCATTCACACCCATACCCTCAGCACATCCATCAACTTCAGAGAGAAAGTATAGTTATGGGCCAGATATTTATTTCAATTTTCTGTAATTAAAGCATTTACCTCAGTCAGGTGTGGTGGCTCACACTTGTAATCCCAGCACTTTGGGAGTCCGAGGCAGGCAGATCCCTTTGAGGCCAGGAGTTCAAGACCAGCCTAGGTAACATGGTGTGACCCCGTCTCTACTAAAAATACAAAAGTTAGCCAAGCATGGTGGTGTGTGCCTGTAATCCCAGCTACTTGGGAGGCTGCGGCAGGAGAATTGCTTGAACCCAGGAGGTGGAGGTCGTGGTGAGTTGAGATTGTGCCACTGCACTCCAGCCTGGGCAATAGGGTGAGACTCTGTCTCAAAAACAAAAAACAACAACAACAACAAAAAATCCATTTACCTCCATGAGGATACATCCAACTTCCTTCCCTTTTGTGACAATTTTTTGAAAAGTTTCTGTATTAGTATGTTCTTACACTGCTAATAAAGACATACCTGAGACTGGGTAATTTATAAAGGAAAGAGGTTAATTGACTCACAGTTCGGCCTGGCTAAGGAGGCCTCAGGAAAGTTACAGTCGTGGCAGAAGGGGAAGCAAACACATTCTTCTTTACATGGTGGCAGGAAGGAGAAGTGCCGAGCAAAAGGGGAAAAGCCCCTTATGAAACCATTAGATCTCATTAGAACTCACTATCAGAACAGCAGCATAGGAGTAATCACCCTATGATTCAATTACCTCCCACCAGGTCCCTCCTGCCACACGTGGGGATTATGGGAACGACAATTCAATTTGGGCTGGGAGCCATGGCTCATGCCTGTAATCCTAGTACTTTGGGAGGCCGAGGTGGTGGATCACCTGAGGTCAAGAGTTCGAGACCAGCCTGGCCAACATGGCAAAACCCTGTCTCTACTAAAGATACAAAAATTAGTTGGGCATGGTGGCACGTACTTGTAATCCCGGTTACTCAGGAGGCTGAGGCAGTAGAATCACTTGAACCCAGGAGGCAGAGGTTGCAGTGAGCTGAGATCACGCCACTGCACTCTAGCCTGGGTGACACAGCAAGACTGCATCTCAAAAAAAAAAGATGAGATTTGGGTAGGGACACAGCAAAACCATATCAACTTCCATATATATATATAGGCAATTTTATAACTTATTTGATGTATATGACGCTCAGTAGTTAGTTCTCATCCACATTGACTGTCTGTAGATTTTTGAAAATGGTAACAGGTATATAAGTAATCAGATATATACCAAATTATAGAGATTGTTTGGTGAATCTTTAGCCTCATTACATTTTCTGACCAACTGTACACAGATGCGGTATGGAACATTCCTTATTCCTTTGGCCCAGACAGTTTTGTTGAACCTGGTATTAATGCACACATCTGGAGTTCCCATCTCCTTCATGGCAAATTTTCAGATCTCTCTGAGTGCCCCAGGGGCACACTTCTTGAAGCCCACTCTGTGAATGCATTTGTGAATGCTGATGATGTATTCTTGGGTCACTACGTCATTTATGGCAGAACAGCCCTTCTTCTTGCCACTTTTCTTTGCAGGAGCCATTCTGCCTGGCCCAATTTGGAAAGGAAGAGCATGAGGGATTCTAAAGTTTCCTTTTCTTTTCTAATTCTAATTCCTCTGGATCCCATTTTCATTATGCTTCCTAAGGGACCTGATACTACCAACAACTCTTTCTTTCTTTATGGCTTGTCCTCTTGGCATGCACACATGTTCTAGTCTGTCTAATTCAAACCACGTGAATATTTTCTCTGAACCCTAAGATAGCCTCTACCTATATTCCTTTCTCTCACCTTCCTTTTATACTGAAATCTTTAGAAAGAGTTGTTTAAACTGTTTCCATTATTTTATTTACAATAACTGTTTGCACCATTATAGACTGAACTTTCTCTTGCCAAATTAGTCAAAAGCCTGACAGCTGTGAGCCGGGCTGTGGGAGAATACTGTGCACATAGCCTCTCTTCCACTGTTTTTTTATTTTCTTAACTTGGAGTGGTAATGAAAATAGATATACTCGGACAGAATACATCTGTTATATATGTAACCCAAATACCCCCAGGCCCATGGGGAATCCTGTCTGAAACCTGATCTTGCCAGGGGAAAATTGACCATTTTGGAGTTCACCTTTGGAGTAAACACTAAGAAATGTAGCATACTGGGGCCTTACCAGCATTTTGCAACTGGTGCACAGGCATTCAGCAGGAGTCCCAATATGGGGCTCTATAAATACTGGGCAGTGACTCTTGTCTGGTAAAATAAAAGAAAGGTCATGTGGTGGAGGGCAGAGGGCAATGGCTTGGAAGGCTGTGAGTCATTTAACCTTTAACCTTGTGCAAATCAGTCTGCTTTGCATTGGTGACTTATCTGTAAAATGAGGAAAGTCATCTAACATCTGACCTAAAGAGGAAGGTCCTTTTTCTCTAAAATTCTATGGCTAGCTCCAAAAACAATGCTAACTTACAAGTTAAAATGACTTATTTCTATACAATGCAATACATTTATAAAATGCTGGCTTTAATCTGAACTTATCAAATAGAATTTGATAAAGTATTAGGATGAGGTTAGGAACTAATATAACTTTAATTTTTATTTAATTTTCCACTGCCTCCCAATATAACTTTATTTAGCAAATAAACCGACCTATAAATATGAAACATCACAATCTAAAATATTTTTAAAATTAGACTAAAAGTAAGGAAGAATTTTTTATAGGTTTAGTCCTATTTCAAGTGAGGATATGACTCTAAGTATTGCCATGTGTCTTTATATGTTTATTTTATCAGTTCTTTTTACTTTTAAACAAAATCCATTTTTTTGTTATAAAATTTATAATTTTCTAAATTTGTTACATTAAATTTAGAAAATTATACTAAAATACAAGATAAAAGACATTCCATGTTACTACCTAGAACAAATGAACACTTTCCTGCTATTTTCTTTCTTTTTTTTTTTAAAGTGGGGTCTCACTCTGATCATGGTTCACTGCAGCCTTGAACCCCTGGGCTCAAGCAATCCTTCCACCTCAGTCCCCCAAATAGCTAGGTCCACAGGTATGTGCCATCACATCCAGCTAAGTTTTTAAAATTTTTTTGTAGAGACAAGGACTCCCTGTGTTCCCTAGGCTGGTCTCAAATTCCTGGGCTCAAGCAATCCTCTGGTCTCCTCCCAAAGTGCTGGGATTACAGGTGTGAGCCACCACACCCAGTGTAATTAAAATTTTTTTTTTTTTTTAAATAGAGATAGGGTCTCACTCTGTTGCCCAGGCTGGTCTTGAACACCTGGGCTAAAGCAATTATTTTGCCTCTGCCTCCCAAAGTGTTGGGATTACAGGAGTGAGCTGCCACTCCTTGCCCAGCAATTTTCTATGTATAGGTTTTTTTGTTTGTTTTCTTGACATGGAGTCTTGCGTTGTCACCCAGTGACAGGCAGTGGCATGATCTTGGCAGTGGCATGATCTTGGCTCACTGCAGCCTCCACCTCCCTGGCTCCAGCGATCCTCCTGCCTCAGCCTCCTAGGTAGCTGGGATTACAGGCATGTGCCACCATGCCCGGCTAATTTTTTTTTTTTTTTTTTT
>NW_012104043.1:714442-715319 GCF_000951045.1 Mandrillus leucophaeus
TTGAGACAGTCTCGCTCTGCCGCCCAGGCTGGAGTGCAGTGGCGCGATCTCGGCTCACCGCAAGCTCCGCCTCCCGGGTTCACGCCACTGTCCAGCCTCAGCCTCCTGAGTAGCTGGGACTACAGGCGCCCGCCATCACGCCCGGCTAATTTGTGTGTGTGTGTGTTTTTAGTAGAGGCGGGGTTTCACCGTGTTAGCCAGGATGATCTCGATCTTCTGACCTCAGGTGATCTGCCCGACTCGGCCTCCCAAAGTGCTAGGATTACAGGCGTGAGCCACAGCGCCCGGTCTAATTTTTGTATTTTCAGTAGAGAAGGGTTTCACCGTGTTGGCCAGGCTGGTCTCGAACTCCTGACATCAGGTGACCACACGCCTCGGCTTCCCAAAGTGCTAGGATTACAGGCGTGAGCCACCGTGCCTGGTCTCTATGTACAGGGTTTTGATTTGTTTTTATTTTGCATAATTACAAAATGCTATATTCAACTAAGTATCCGTTTTTAAAAATGTGCACAGCAGTTTCATGTGTGTTTTCTCCATTTTTGTTCAGTCGCCTCCTGTAGGGCCTTCAGATCTTGCTTGAAATGTTTTCATTTTTTCTAGTATCATACAATTTTATTCTTTTCACTTATCTGGTTGAACTAAAAAGAAAATTAAAATAAAATTTATTCTTTGGAGATTTTTCAGTTTTTGCAAACAGTCCTTAACTGCCAGGTCTGAAAACTTTATCTTCGGTTTTTTTTTTTTTTTTTTTTTTTTATTTTCTCTTTGTGGCTCAGGCTGGTGTGCAGTGGTGGGATCTCGGGTCATTGCATCCCCTGCCTCCTACGTTCAAGCGCTTCTCGTTCCTTAGCCTCGCGAGTAGCTGGAATTACAGCCT